>NC_092647.1:1087500-1310000 GCF_039555335.1 Amphiura filiformis | reverse complement strand
GTATTTTAGAAAAAGCATATCTTGTGTAGTGTAAGGGAAATTATTTGAAACATTGGAAGAGAATAATTATGGGAATCAGCAATTGAAATGAGAAATTATTTTGGCTAAAAATGAAAAGGATTTGTTATGGATATCAGCAGCTGTAATAAAAATATGTCGTGAAATGAGTTTTTGTAAACCAATATGGTTTGGCGAATTTCAATAATCTCTTTCAAAAGTGTTCCACACTTTTTCTGCAACTAATACTATAAGCAAAGTACAAATCGCTCTTTCAAAATTGGCTTTTGATCAGGTTTGATTTATGATTGCCAAATCCAAGAGTTTTTATTTAGACTTTCGCCATCTTGGCTGATGGCTTCTTCAGAATGACCACTGGTGATCCACTTTTCCTGCGGGATTGACCGCTGCTTCCGGTGATTTTTGCATCCCTCGGTTGTGGAAGCGAAAGCAGATTTGGATAAGACCAAAAGAGAGCCTAAGAACACCAAGCAGGACACAGAAACTAAAGGCATGGTGGTCATCGTATATTCGAAGCATACTGACAATTGACAAATTTTCATCACAAGAAGTGATCACAAGAAGTGATCTGCTTTTCCTACCGAGATGCAGGCTTTATCTCTCCAGATCGAATCTATAATAACCGACTGCCAAAGAAATGTAGTCTGGGAAAGAGACTACCAGCAGCACATACCGCGGGAATAACAACAACGGAGTAGATCACTTGTTGTGAAGGAGAGGAGTGAATATCTATATTATTTCTCACTATTATTATTTTCATCATTATTATTTCTCATCTTGTAATTTTGATAAATCAGAGAGCCTATGTCTAAATAAATTCAAACATTATGCTTCATTGTGTTATGAAGACGGATTCTGAATCTACACGTGCATGGCTTGGTTCTTACTTCAAGCAAAAACTTACATTAGTACACAACTTCACAGCCACACGACCATTTTGTTCGACGATAATGTGTTTTATGGCTTTCACGTTCAGCATTGAATATGCGTCAGGTAAAACAACATTTTAACCAACATTCCGTGAACATGAATTCCGACTCAACTTAACAAGAATCTCTGGTTCCCGTAGTATTCCTCATTCAAACCAATTCAATGCATGACCTCGGAGTTACCTGCATGTCTCCGTGTTCCCAATATCGTTTATCACACGACATAAGCGCCCGCGTGTGCAATGTGACGTCTTGCCTTGCCTTGCCTTGCCTTGCTGGCTACGTCAGCCTATGTCGGCTGTAGCCCTCCTCATGAAGCTTCCATTGTTCTCTGTCTTGCGCTATCCTAGCCCAGGTTGTGCCAATGTAAGATGTGATGTCGTCCCGCCATCTGCGTTTTTGTCTTCCCCTTCTCCTTCTACCTGTTCTAGGTTGCCACCCTGTTAGTCGTTTTGTCCACCTGTTATCATTTGATCCTGCCCATCTCCATTTTTGCAATGTGACGTCACTACAGCCCAAGTATCGAAACATGGCGACTTCCACCGATGACTTAATTAATTACAATAATTAGCAAAAGTGTTTGATTCCAACAATACCGTCAATGTAACTATAAAGTCAAGTACTACGATATGTCTTTTATTTAATCGTCCTTTAAGGAATTTCAAGTGAAATTGATATCCTGAGCAACAACCTATATGGGTATGCTCTACAGCTACTTACAAAAAATGTAGCCGAGTGTGATTATGTTTAAGTCTATCAGTAAGCTGATCACTCACCTATATGTACTTAACTGGTCTGGCAATGGTCACTGCACCACTTAAAGGACTATTTCGTGATCCTAGCATCCTCTTTTTATGACATTTTCCAGTTGATATTCATGAAAAAAGCTTATTCCCAAAATTTCAGTTCTGATTTTGCGTTTGCTCCATAGACCACTGTTGTAATTTCGTTCTCTTAACCCTAACCCCTAAGGGCTTTTCGGCGACAGGAAGGGAAAGAAGGAAAGAATAATTTGAGAAAAGAAGGAAAGAAGTTGTTTGCTCTGGGTGGGATTCGAACCCGAGCTCTCTCGCATGCCAAGCACTCGGTCGGCGACACTTTGCCACGGGTCTTGGGCTTCGCTGGCCAGCGAAACCGTGCCTATATATCACTTAGGGCGATTGCGTCATCACACCACGTGGGATGCATGCACGAACAGCGCATATATCAAGTAGTATTTTGTAGTATTCAGGCGGGTTAGTACGGAAGTAACTAAGGGCCATGCGTGTTGCTTTGTAACGCAAGAAGTCAGGATCTTGTGATCACAAATCCCGACTTCTTGTCTTCTGATTAAGCCAGTTTGAAATAAAGAGAAAGTAAAGATATCAAAATAAAGAAATAGTTAAGACAACTCAGGATCTCAAGAACTCATGAAATCTGTTCAATTTTTACGGCGTTGGTATTTTAATTGTAATCCCATCTACTCTAGTTATCTTGAGATCCTATTTTCTTGACTTAAAGTCAGGAACTCGTGAACTCAAGCCACGCTTGAGTTCCTGATTTCTGACTTCAAGTCAAGAACCCAGGATCACGAGATCCTGACTTCATGACTTTAAAGTCAGGAACTCGTGAACTCAAGTCGCGCTTGTGTTCTTGAGTTCCTGACTTCCTGACTTTGAACTCAGGAACACAAGAACTCAAGCGCCGCTTGAGTTCACGACTTCCTGACTTTGAACTCAGGAACACATGAACTCAAGAGCCGCTTGTGTTCACGACTTCCTGACTTTGAACTCAGGAACACAAGAACTCAAGCGCCGCTTGTGTTCACGACTTCCTGACTTTGAACTCAAGAACTCAAGCGCCGCTTGTGTTCACGACTTCCTGACTTTGAACTCAGGAACACAAGAACTCAAGCGCCGCTTGTGTTCACGACTTCCTGACTTTGAGAGAGAGCCTAAATGCATGCATTATAATATCAAATGATGGCGCCTAGCAACACACGTGCTAAAGTCAGGAAGTCGCGATCACAAGCCGTGCTTGAGTTCTTGTGTTCGTGACTTCCTGAGTTCAAAGTCAGGAAGTCGTGAACACAAGCGGCGCTTGAGTTCTTGTGTTCCTGAGTTCAAAGTCAGGAAGTCGTGAACTCAAGCGGCGCTTGAGTTCTTGTGTTCCTGAGTTCAAAGTCAGGAAGTCAGGAACTCAAGAACACAAGCGCGGCTTGAGTTCGCGAGTTCCTGACTTTAAAGTCATGAAGTCAGGATCTCGTGATCCTGTGTTCCTGACTTGAAGTCAGGAAGTCAGGAACTCAAGCGTGGCTTGAGTTCACAAGTTCTTGACTTTGAGTCAAGAAAATAGGATCTCGAGATAACTAAAGTGGATGGACTTACAATTAAACTACTAACGCCGTGAAAATTGAACAGATTTCATGAGTTCTTGAGATCCTGAGTTGTCTTAACTATTTCTTTATTTTGATATTTTTACTATCTCTTTATTTCAAACTGGCTAAGTCAGGAACACAAGAAGTCGGGATTTGTGATCACAAGATCCTGACTTCTTGCGTTACAAAGCGAACTCACGTGGCCCTTAGTTACTTCCGTAGGTTAGGGTTAAGGAATGAGGTATGGGCGAACTTGAAGTACAGGTATCTGGAGAGGGGAAGCAACGAGTTACCCCAAATCACAGCGGCAGGTAGTGACTGGAAGGTTCGTGTTTGTTTTAAATTTTGGGGCGTTTTACCAAAATTTGATATTTTTGGTGATATTTCAAAAAAACGACATGCCAAAGACAACTCTTTGGGCACATACTTTGTTATTGCTATTGCACTTCCTTAGCTTTAATGATTTACTAATATAATATATTTTGTGACTGCAATTTGGCGTTTTCAATGCATTTTAAGCTTATCATGAAATTAAGAAAAATATCTGGTCACGTTCCTTGATTTTTACCTGATCGTCGGCTTTTGCAGGCCAACAGAATGCAGATTGGCTCACGATAGATGTCGTATTCCTCTATGTGGGTCACTTGATTCAAACTTTATATCACCGGGCTGATTGCATCGTCACAAATCCTGTAGACAAGGAGGAGGAGAAGTCGCACATCAACGCTGCGCTTGAAAATTGCGGCTATCCCAATTGGTCTTTTGACAGAGCTGTTAAACCAAAGAAAGACAAGAAAGACACAGAAAAAGTCAATCGTGAGACTAACACTGAGACAAAGGGACAAGTGGTTTTGCCTTATATAAAAGGTACATCCGAGGCGCTTAGAAGAACTTTTGGCACCTATGGCATAAGAGCGAGCTTCAAGCCTACCCAAACGCTAAGGCAACTGCTTGTTTCCCCAAAAGACATAACCGAGAAGAAGGACATAGCTGGGCCGGTTTATTTTATTCCATGCCAAGGACAAACCCGTAAGGGTCAGTGTTCCGAATCTTATATCGGCGAGACAGAAATATCACTTCGCACTAGATTTTTGGAACACCGTCGCCCCAGCTCCACCTCGTCTGAGGTCTCCCAACATATTCACATCGAGTCTCCCGGCCATCACATAGACTTGGACAAAGTTCAAATTCTGGACAAGGAACCCAGATATTTTGAGCGTGGTGTGAAGGAGGCCATATATATCAGAGTGAACCAGCCATCGCTGAACAGAGACGGGGGCCGATACAAGCTACCTAGAGTGTATGACCCGATTTTGGGGTCAAGTGTCCGAAAGGTCGCTGACCTCTGAATTGAGTTGCCAGTCTGCTGATGAAAGTCGAAGTGTCGACTGAAAATTCCAGGTACGCCAAATTTTTGTGTTGTGATCAAAGGTTTAAACCTCTAATGCAATACAAACTAAATTTGAACAACATGATATGTCAAATCTTAGTGTTGCATATGATAGACTTTAGTAAAACAAAACAAAAAGTCAATGGTGACCTCTTTGTACAATGTTTACTTTGGGGTCAAAAGGTCAAAATGTGTAAAATTTCAAACAACGAGGTATGGCAAATCTGAGTGCTGTATATCGTTATGAATACGGCAGACGGCCGAATCCAGATTCGTCTTTTGGTAAATTTATTTTACGAATGCATTACATTTGAATTAGAGAACAAGGGATCAATGCTGTACATGATAGAGGGCAGCATATCAATTTTTTAACGGAGACCAGATGATAACAGCATAATAAGTAATCAAAAGAGGGCGGCATACAGGGTTAGTTGACGGTGCATCACAGTACGGTCACCGACGGCAACCGTTAAAAAATCGATATGCTGCCCTCTCTAGGTATAGCATTGATCCCTTGTTCTCGAATTCAAATGTAATGCATGTGTAAAATGAATTTACCAAAAGCCGAATCCGGATTCGGCCGTCTGCCATATTCATAACGATATGATAGACCTTAGTGAGACAAAACAAAAGTCAATGGTGACATCTTTGTACAGTGTTTACTTTGGGGTCAAAAGGTCAAAATGTGTATGATTTGAAACAACGAGGTATGGCAAATCTGAGTGCTGCATATGATAGACCTTAGTGAGACAAAACAAAAAGTCAATGGTGACCTCTTTGTACAATGCTTACTTTGGGGTCAAAAGGTCAAAATGTGTAAAATTTCAAACTGCGAGGTATGACAAATCTGAGTGCTGCATAATTATGATAGACCTTAATAGTGAGACAAAACAAAAAGTCAATGGTGACGGCCAACGTTTAGGGGGCAAAGGTCAAATTTTGAAATTGGTCACAATTGACCCATTAATGTTATATTTACTGCCGGCGGCTTGTACTCAGAATCTATTGACTCTAGTTTCAATTGGATCACTAGCTGCGTTACTTGGTGTAATAATAATAAATGGGATTTATACGTCGCGCCTTACATTGAAAACACAACCTCAACGCGTTTATATAAGAAAAAACAAAAATAAACAAGTTATCTTTCTTCCAGATTTAATTTATACAAAATTAAAAGTGAACCCCAATTTTATATTTTGATCCTCAAATTTTCAAAACATGCTTTTTTTGGCCTAACTGTATCAAAGATCAAAGATCTTTAAAACGGATTGCAATACAATGCGTAATAATGTATATGTTCTAACCATAATTATACGTTGTTTCATAAAATAAAGTCTCGAGTTACTAGTCCAGACAAGAAGTAGAACCGAAATTATATACGATGCGATACGAATGTTGCACACAGCGGCAAATCATCATGAATATGATTTTAACCATACATAGCCTTTACTTGACGCTGTGCCAAGGTTTGACATTTAGTACTATAACGTGGGAAATACAATTCTAATTCTGACGGCGTTTATTCTTTTTCAGTGATTATCACATTTATTGAACCAGCTACTCGCGCTTAGTGGCTACAATTTTAAAAGGTTGTGGAACATTTGATGCTCCTAGACTACTTTCCAGGTTCACTTTGTCACAACCCTCTGGCAACTTGAACGTGAATTGATGAAGTAGATGAGAGAAGATCACAGAGAGTTCCATCTTCGCTAGATGTTCACCGAGGCATTTACGGCTTCCTGAAATTACAAATATTACAAAAACCTGTTACTTTCCCCGTCAGTTGTCCTCCGAAAGACGATGTACTCTCATGGTAAATTTACTTAATTCTAAACGCACTATTAGTAGAGCAGGAATCTGCATTTAACCTACAAATATTGCAAATAAAATTCAGACTTTTCACATTTGACAAAATATTATCTTCTGAATGAATCATTAGTGACCGTCAGAAATGGACACTTGTAAATTTGTTATTAACTACGTTCTGCTACCAGAACACGACAAAAAATCCCTGCCATCACCCATACATGGTCCTGTCGCTACCAAACCCTAAAATCTAATTTAGTTGTTATCATTTGAATTGCAAGTATTCTATTATATATGTACCTCAACGTACAGCCTGTTGCAGACATAACTTGTTTTGAAGAAACTTAAGGCCCGGTCACACTATGACGGACGATAAGCAACGAAAGGTGACGAACGTGAAAATCACAAAATGTTGACGGCAAAGCGACGACAAAAAGAGGAAAAACAAGATTCGGCGACGAGTGGGAACGACCTTTAGCGACAACACGACGGCAATGGACGAAAGGCTGCGGCAGGAAACGGAGACTAGCGACCAAATCCGGACGTTGTCTGGGCGATGAGTGACGAAGTCTCGACGGAGCCCGACAACAAGCAACGAGGTCAGACGGCTGGCAGCGGATTTGCTTGCGGCAAGGAACGGGGGATTGCGGTGATGATGACGTGACTCAGCAGCCGACATCAATGCATGTGTGTGTGCGGGTCCCCTTTGGCGTTCCCACTCTTCACAACGTTCTGATCATCCACTCAAAAATATCAATATCAATCATAATCAAAAATATTAACATCAATATCAACAATAATAAAAAAAAATAGTAAAATCAATATCAATAATAATCCAAACTATTAATATCTATATCAATAATGCTTACTTGCTTACTTGCTTAATTCGAGTGGTGTCCTCGAACTGTGATGGCTTTCCACAACTTCCTGTCCTCCATTGCTGTCTTGAAGTCTGCTGCCTCCAGTCCAGTGTCATCTTTCAGAATGACAATGTAGGTCAGAGCAGGCCTTCCAGGTTTCCGCCTCCCATGCTTGGGTATCCAATGAACCATTTTTGATGCGGACTCCTCGCTTCTGGAACAGTGGCCAGCAAACCGGGTTCTTCTTTCCCTGATCTTGTGGCTTATTTTGGGAATATCTCCATATAGGTCTGCATTTGACATATGTTCCTTCCAATGCACATTCAGAACAGTTCGTAACATGCGGGTGTAACAGCCATCCAAACCCTTTGCAAGTTTAGGGGTGATGGTCCATGCTTCGCATCCATAAAGCAGCACCGACTCCACTGTTGCAGCAAAGATTCGGAGTTTGAAGCTCCTGGTCAGAGTTGACCTCCAGATTTTCTTAAGTTTACTGCGCACCCTCCATGCTGCTGCTTTACGTAACTTTACATCAATAATAATCAGGATTATTTACTTTATCAATAATAATCAGGATTATTAACATCAATATCAATAATAATCAAAAATATTACACATATCAATAATAAACAAAAATAGTAAAATCAATATCAATAATAATCAAAAATATCAACATCAATAACAATAACAATAACACATATCAATAATAATAATAAAAACTATATAAATATCAACAAGAATCAAAAATATTACCATTACACATATCAATAATAATATAAAAAAACCAATATAAATATCAATAATAATCAAAAATAGTAAAATCAATATAAATAATAATCTAAACTTTTAATATCTATATCAATAATAAAAAAAAAATTAACATGAATATCAATTATTACAATCAAAGATATTAATATCAATATCGATTAGGCCTATTATAATCAAAGATATTAATATCAATATCAATAATAATAAAAAAATATTACACATAACAAAAATAATAAAAAGAAATTAATAATAAAAATATATTACACATAACAAAAATAATAAAAAGAAATTAATATAAATATCAATAGGAATCAAAATATCAAAATCAATATTAATAATAATCCAAACTATTATATCAATATCAATAATGATCAAAAATAGTATCATCAATATCAATAATAATAAAAATGTTAATATCAGTATCAATAATACTTTTAGTAATCAAAAATATTAACATCAATATCAATAACAATATCAATAATAATCAGAAATATTAATATTTTTGATTATTATTGATATTATTTTCTTTTTATATGAACTTTAAAATTGCATCGTGCCGGGTAGTCTATTGAAATCGAAGTGACGTTTACCAACGACTACCAACGAAATTGTGACGACCTCAAAACGACTAGACACGGCTTCGCACGGTATGGAAACGTCAAAGAAATGAGGGTTGCGGTCTCCAACGAAATCTGAACGGAATCACAACTGATTCTTTTGCCGTCACAAAATTTTCAACATGTTGAAAATTTGCCGACGAACGCGACGAATAATTGCGGCCGTCTGCGGTCGCTAACGGATTCGTCAGCGACAACTAACGGCAACACACGATGAGTGGCGGTAAATTCAAATTTGCAATTCGCAGCTTAACGTCGCTTGCCGTTCACCCCTATTCGCCCAGATGTTACAAAGAATTAGAGCACCTTAAAGGCCCGGTCACACTATGACGGACGATAAGCAACGAAAGGTGACGAACGTGAAAATCACAAAATGTTGACGGCAAAGCGACGACTAAAAGAGATTCGGTGACGAGTGGGAACGACCTTTAGCGACATAACGACGGCAAGGAACGAAAGGCTGCGGCAGGAAACGGAGACTAGCGACAAAATCCGGACGTTGTCTGGGCGATGAGTGACGAAGTCTCGACGGAGCCGACAACAAGCAACGAGGTCAGACGGCTGGCAGCGGATTTGCTTGCGGCAAGAAACGGCAGCTGACGGTGGATTGCGGCGATGATGACGTGACTCAGCAGCCGACATCAATGCACGTGTGTGTGCGGGTCGTCTCTCTAAATGTAAAAAAGTGAAAAACTCACTCCCCAAAAGAGTGATTCACCTATGAGACCACTCAAAAAAGAGTGAAATGTGTTTTTTAACTTTAAAACCACTCAAAATAGAGTGAAAACCACTCTAAAAGAGTGAATTTTAACTCTTTCAAGGAGTTAAATGAAGGACAACTCGAAAAATGTGTTGTCCTTCATTTAACTCCTTGAACAAGTTGAAATTCACCACTCTATTTTGAGTGATTTTAAAGTTAAAAAACACATTTCACTCTTTTTTGAGTGGTCTTATAGGTGAATCACTCTTTTGGGGAGTGAGTTATTCACTCTTTTATATTTAGAGAGATATAGTCCCCTTTGGCGTTCCCACTCTTCACAACGTTCTGATCATCCACTCAAAAATATCAATATCAATAATAATCAAAAATATTAACATCAATATCAACAATAATCAAAAATATTACACAAAGTCATATCAATAATAAACAAAATAGTTAAATCAATATCAATAATAATCCAAACTATTAATATCTATTTCAATAATAATCAAAAATATCAACATCAATATCAAGAGTAATCAAAAATATTACACATATCAATAATAATAATAAAAAATTATATAAATATCAATAATAATCAAAAATAGTAAAAGCAATATCAATAATAATCTAAACTATTAATATCTATATCAATAATAATCAAAACAATTAATATCGATATCAATAATAATAAAAAAATATTACACATATCAATAATAATCAAAACTATTAATATCTTTATCAATAATAATCAAAAATATTACACATATCAATAATAATATAAAAACCAATATAAATATCAATAATAATCAAAAATAGTAAAATCAATATAAATAATAATCTAAACTTTTAATATCTATATCAATAATAATCAAAAATATTAACATCAATATCAATTATTATAATCAAAGATATTAATATCAATATCAATTAGGCCTATTATAATCAAAGATATTAATATCAATATCAATAATAATAAAAAATATTACACATATCAAAAATAATCAAAATATGAAAATCAATAATAATAAATATATTAACATCAATATCAATAACAATATCAATAATAATCAGAAATATTAATATTTTTGATTATTATTGATATTATTTTTTTATATGAACTTTAAAATTGCATCGTGCCGGGTAGTCTATTGAAATCGAAGTGACGTTTACCAACGACTACCAACGAAATTGTGACGACCTCAAAACGACTAGACACGGCTTCGCACGGTATGGAAACGTCAAAGAAATGAGGGTTGCGGTCTCCAACGAAATCTGAACGGAATCACAACTGTTCTTTTGCCGTCACAAAATTTTCAACATGTTGAAAATTTGCCGACGAACGCGACGAATAATTGCGGCCGTCTGCGGTCGCTAACGGATTCGTCAGCGACAACTAACGGCAGCACACGGTGAGTGGCGGTAAATTCAAAATTGCAATTCGCAGCTTAACGTCGCTTGCCGTTCACCCCTATTCGTCACTGTGTGACCAGGCCTTTAGGAATATTGTATCCTAGCAGAGTCGTGTCTTCAGCTGCTTCGTGGGGTACACCTAAAGGAACAATAGACGCATAACGTTGCACCTCCATGATTGTGGCTTCAGTTAGCGGTAAATGATCGTCAAGCCGTGGAAGACGATTTCTGCCCACAATATAATCAATTTCGCGCTGTATACGAGACTGGATTTCCGGATACGCCGCCATTAGAAGTAGACTCCATCGAAGACTGGTACCTGATGTCTCAGTACCCGCAGCGAACAACTGAGCAACTGTTTGATATAAACTTGCGTCAGAGATTAACAATTGCTCGGTTCTAATGTTATTGTTATTACCCTTTTTTAGTTCTGATATGTAGACATCGATATAGTCCCGTAATTTGCTATCATTAAACGTCTCCATGTGGTTGTTCACAATATTATTAATGAAATCTCCCAATTCAGCATCGATTTGCAGTATAATATGTTTGGGCTGAAAATAAGAAAATATCGAAATAAACATCAAGAGCGCCCCTTGTCCAGCTATTTTGAATTGCTTATCTAAAATTGTTATAATACGTCGAAAATCGTCATCCGAATAATCAAATCTTTTGCCGAAAACAACCGAGCACATGATATTGGACACGGAGTTCTGAAGGTTCGCAGCTGGATCAAATGGTTTGTCCCCATTACGATCAAATTCTTGAAGAAGGAAGACTGTCTCTTCGGCAATTTTGTCTTGGAAACTGGATTTTCCTATGCCGAATTGTCGAAATTGGTGCAAAGTGAATCGTCGTTGATATTGCCATAGTTTGCCGGACCCGCACAATACACCTAGAAGATACAAAAACATTTTAAGTTGTTAAGTTAAGGGAAGGGGTATGAACGATTGGGCAGTATTTATTGTGGGACATTAGAGCACATCAGACATATCGAATTGCATTCTGAATACGAAGAATGTCCTTCTGATATCAAATAATTTTGATTTTTGAAATTCGCAACGTAATACATATTTTATGGCAAATCATTAAAAATTGATATTTTACAGTACTCGAAGTAAACTTTATAAATCTGATGATTTATATTTGAAATGTATGTAGATGGGATGAAAAGCCGAAGATTAATTAAAAATTTTGACCTTTCGTATTGAAGATATGGATTGTTTCTCAAAACACCAAAAAAAATAGGTCTTTTTGGGAAAAAATCCATATCTTCAATATGAAAGGTCAAAATTTTCAATTGATCGTCGGCTTTTGCTCCCAGATGCACTTTAAGAATATATCATTAAATTGATAAAATCTACTTCGAGGACTGTTATATCTCAAAAATGTGAAAAATATTAAATTTTATTAATTTGTCATAAAATTTGTATTATAAAATGAAAATTATTTGATATCAGAAAGACATTCTTCGTATTTAGAATGCAATTCGATATGTCTGATGTGCTCTCATGTCCCAAGAAAAAATACTGTCGAAACGCTCATTCCAGTTCCCTTAATGATACTTAAATTTCTAATTGAGACATCGGAAGTGCGGTAATTTTACGTGCGGTAATTTTTACCAAAATTTCCGTATTAGCGGCTCGTCCTCAAACACCTATCATTTAAGATAGTCTTTGTTGACTTTTTGTCTACTGTGAATAAACAAACAGGACAATGATAGACTTCGGCTGCATTTAAAGAGGAAGCCTCACCAGAACAGTTCTTCTTGGTATAACCAAACCTGCCTGGTTATCAATTTAATCAGTGACAATTGACAAGTGACTTAGCTAATGCATAATGTTTATAACAGGCCAGGGTCATTTGTTTAGCAGCATTTTACTAACATGATCAAGGACATTTCACTCCAAGCAGGTTTGGTTAACCACGGAAGAACTGCTCTGGCGGGGCTTACTTTTTAATTACTCAATCCCGAGCATTATTGAGGAACGCCGGTAACTACACACACTAAAGTATTGCAAGTGTTCCAAAGATTATAAGTGTTCCAAAGATTCGAGATCTTCGACTGCAATGATAGGTTTCGTGAATAGCGTACAAGTGATTGTTATTCATGTCATGATGGTGGTGGAACTGTCCTGGATATAATTAAAGTCGTTCAAATATTTTGCGACTGCCACGTAACATTATTATTGCAGTTTTAAGATTTTTAGTCTTTTTCGGTCTTACAATATCGGGAATATTTCCGTCTTCTTTCCATGTCAGTTTCTTCTGACTGCCTTTCTGTTCAACTTTCAAACTTTACCTTGATACAATTTTAATGTCCAAGCCAAATAAACCTTTTGGCTCCTACACTTTAGCCTTCCGGATAGTCTATGAATCAAAAGCCTCACTCGCTCTGCATTAGACAATTTCTTGGACTTCAGCCATTTTAAGGTCTCATAAACCCAAGTATTTTTAATTCGCTCTGTGACTGGGCTAGTATTATCTGTTTCATGGGAAGAATCTTGACATATTATTACGTAATGTAGAATTGATAGAAGTCGACTGAGTGTTTACACATTTTAACAGAAACCCTTTATTTTAGAGATGCTGTAATACTTATGTTTAATGTGTGTAATAAACTTATATCTACTAATAAGTTGTTACACGAGTGTTCATCATTAAATGAGTACTTAATAATGACAAAATTATATTCGTAAGAAATCATGAGGGGGAACTATACTGTTACCGTACCCATCTCAAGTTGAGAGTGACGCCACGTTGGATTTTGAAATTAGGCAAGGTCGGTGATTTTCAGATTTCCTACAATAATCAAACTATCAAAGCTCAAACGTCCATCAAATACTTGGGAGTGACACTTGACCAATACCTCTATGGAGACATTATGGTTAGCTCTATAATTAACAAAGTTGCTGGCAAACTCAAATTTCTTACAGACATGTTCAATATCTCAATCAGAATTTACGGAAAAATCTCTGCTCTGCTCTTTTACAATGCCATATAGACTATTGTTGCACATCATGGTATTCAGGCCTTAACAAGCACTATCAACGCAAATTACAGATTATCCAAAATAAAATGGCTCGTTTCATTCTCAACTTGTCTCCCAGAGAGCATATTGGTCAGGTACCCTTGGATTCCATTAAGCTTTTGAAAATCCACGATAGAGTCAAACAACTCCGACTCAATCACATGTTCAATGTTTTCTATGCAATGGGTCCCACTTACTTTGATCAGTTTTTCACTAAAACCACTGTCACTCACACTCACCGTACCAGATCTAGCTCACA
Organism: Amphiura filiformis; assembly: GCF_039555335.1. Classification (NCBI taxonomy): domain Eukaryota; kingdom Metazoa; phylum Echinodermata; class Ophiuroidea; order Amphilepidida; family Amphiuridae; genus Amphiura; species Amphiura filiformis. Next base: position 1,295,853 of record NC_092647.1, on the reverse strand, counting down.
TAATTTCCATGTCCCTAGAGTCAGTGCCCAGCAAACACAAAAACGTTTTAAAAACGTTTTAAATAAGTTATATTTTGGCGTTTGGTTTAGGTAAAAACGTTTTAATAACATTAAAATGTCGGGTTATATGAAGGTCATGATAACGTTTTAAAACGTTTTGTATGAAAACACACTACAACAATATTTTTTTAATGTTTTCAAAAAATGTTATTGTAAACTATTTTTGTAAACATTTTTGCCAAATATTGTGTCAATACTAAAATAACATTATGTCAAAATGTTTGAACCCAGCAAACACAGAAATGTTCTTAAAATGTTTTTTTCAAAACCTTTTAATAACATTTAAATGTCGGGTTATATCGTTATGAATACGGCAGACGGCCGAATCCGGATTCGTCTTTTGGTAAATTTATTTTACGAATGCATTACATTTGAATTACAGAACAAGGGATCAATGATGTACATGATAGAGGGCAGCATATCAATTTTTTAACGGAGACCAGATGATAACAGCATAATAAGTAATCAAAAGAGGGCGGCATACAGGGTTAGTTGACGGTGCATCACAGTACGGTCACCGACGGCAACCGTTAAAAATCGATATGCTGCCCTCTATAGGTATAGCATCGATCCCTTGTTCTCGAATTCAAATGTAATGCATGTGTAAAATGAATTTACCAAAAGCCGAATCCGGATTCGGCCGTCTGCCGTATTCATAACGATATAAAGGTCATGTAAACGTTTTTAAAACGTTATTGAAAATATTTTGGGCAAACAATTTTCGCAAAATATTTTTTCAACCCGAAAATAACATTCTGTTTTGAATGTTTTGTATTAAGATTTCAAGAATGTTTTTGGAATGTTATCAAAACGATTTTATACCCTTTATATAACCCGACATTTAAACGTTTTCTGTAAAACATTTTTGTTTTGCTGAGCAGTAGATTATCAAAAAATGTTTTTAAGTTTATGAAAACGTTTTATACTCTTAATATACCCTTTATATAACCCGACATTTAAACGTTTTCTGACAATCTTTTATAATAATAATAATAATAATAAATAAAATTTATAAAGCGCCTTATAATGTAAAAACAAGCTCAAAGCGCTGAACAAGCTTAAAAACCATTAAAATATACCATAGATTTACATGAGAACAACATATTAAACAAAATTAAAAGTTAACTACAAGATTAAAATGCACTTAATTTACACTTAAATAGATTTACCAATGAAACATGTTAAGAATCAATAAAAGTCAATAATATACAAATTATTCATGAACAACTTTAAAAAACATACAATTGCAGAAAAGATATTAGCACGGAGAAATCACACAGCGATGCAATCGCAATAGCAGCGCCAAAAGTATGGTGTGGGTAGCTAACAAGAACTAAACAGGTGTGTCTTTAAGTCCTTTTTGAAAGTGTTTAAGTTCTTGTTAGCACGTAATGTAGATGGCATACCGTTCCATACCTTTGGCGCTGCCATTGCAAAAGCCCGTTCACCATAGAATTTAGTTTTGGGGATCTTTGGTGGGCATAAAAGAACTTCTGAAGCCGATCTCAGGGACCTCCGTGGCTTGCGCTCTTTCACGAGGTCTAATAAATACACCGGAGCTAACCCGTGCAGTGCCTTGAAAGTGAGCAAAGCGATCTTATACACAATACGCTGTTGCACGGGCAGCCAATGGAGGTCTCTAAGAACAGGCTTCATATGTTCTCGCTTTCCGCATTTGGTTACAAGTCGTGCCGCGGAATTCTGAACTCTTTGTAATTTCGCGAGTTGATATTCCTGAAGACCGTACAGCAATGCGTTACACGAGTCTAGCCGAGAAGAAACAAATGCATGGACGAGGCGTTCCACAGACTCCTTGTCAAGATAACGGCGAAGTTGTCCAATCCGGTAAATGGCAAATGATGCAGCTCGAACGACGCTATTTACGTGATCTTTCATGTCCAAGGAACCATCAAATAGTACACCAAGACTTTTTGCTACTCGCGATGTCTCAAGTTCAGACGTGCCGATGGTGATTTTCGGGAAAGACGGTGTTTTCACGAATTTGGAACTAATGTGAATCACCTCCGTCTTGGAGTCATTCAACACCAGTCTGTTCACAGCAGTCCATGTCTTGATGTCACGGAGACAGCGCTCCAGCCGCGGGATGACAGATTCGCGTTCGCTTGGATGGAGAAGCAGGTATAGTTGCGTGTCATCCGCATAAGTCATAAAATTGATGTCATGTGCATCAATGACATCACCAAGAGGAGCAGAGAACAGTGTGAATAGAAGTGGACCATTTACCGATCCTTGAGGGACACCTTCGTCGAGACAGGTACTATCAGATGTCTCACCCTTTATGACAACTGTTTGATATCTGTTCTTCAGATATGACTCGTACCACTTGAGTGCTGTTCCACGTATACCATATCTCTTACGTAGACGTTCGAGCAAAGCATGATGGGAAAGCGTGTCAAACGCTGCAGAGAAATCAAGTAAGATTAGAACAGCCTCGAGGTGTTTGTCTGCAGCTAGAAGGATATCATTATGGATTCTTGTGAGAGCAGTTTCTGTCGAGTGGTATTTCCGGTAAGCCGACTGGTTAGATGCATACAGATTATTGTTCACGAGATATTCTGTCAATTGGGTAGCCGATACACGCTCAATTGTCTTTGATAGGAACTTAAGATTTGAGATCGGCCGATAGTTTTTCATATCGTTTCTGTCACAGTTGGCTTTCTTTACCAGGGGAGTAACTTGCGCTACTTTCAGAGATGGGGGCATCAGACCAGAGAGCAGTGAAGAGTTTATGATGTTAGTCAAATGCGGTAGGAGTGGATCCAAGCATTTCTTCAGCAGATCTGTAGGGAGTGGATCCAAGGGGCAAGATTTTGTTGCCGATTTCAGCACAATCTGATGGACTTCCTCAGGTGACACTTCGCGAAACGCAGTGAATGTACTCTCACATGACTCAGACAAAGTGATGGACAACTCAGGAGGATCAATGTTGTCAAGCTTATCCAGGAGTTTACACACTTTCTCCTTGAAATAATGTGCAAAGTTGTTTGCGAGATCCGTGCGACATGAATGATCCGGCAGAACAGTAGATGTAGTTGATTTGCTGAGTTTGTCAACAATCTTGAACAGCTGTCGATCATCACATGCGGCGATTTTAGCACGATGGTATTCACACTTTGCATCCTCAACTTTCTTGCGATGGTCTTTGCAGTACTGAGTATATACTTGGCGATCAACTTCTAGCCCAGTCTTTAACCACTTCCGCTCATATCGCCGCTTTATACGTTTTGACTCACGCAGGTTCTTATCAAACCACGGCGAATTCGGTCTATGCACGATGGTCCGTGTTTTCATAGGAGCATGAATATCTACCAGGCCAGACAAAATGGATTCATATTGATCAACGAGAATTGAAGGATCGTCAAATGCGTCTTGAGAAGCATTACCGAGCATGTGGGAGGATGTCACTATGTCTCTCTTGAAACTGTTCACATCTATGGCGCGAAAATTACGCGATCGGACTTCCACTTTTACCTGAGCAGGTTCTTGAATATCCAGAAGACATTTGATGGCTTTTGTGATCTGAAGGTAAGCCATGTACAACAGTCACATCAGAAACAAGTTCATCGGACACTCGCGAGATGAAAAGGTCCAAAAGTATGGCCACTACGGTGTGTTGCTTCCTGGACGTGTTGACGAAGTCCGGAAGAATCCAAAAGATCCAAGAACCTAATCGCATCTCGATCAGACGCATCATCAACGTGAAAGTTTAAATCACCGGTGATTAAAAGCCGACCGGGGACGATGGTAAGTAACTCAAGAAGCTGTGGAAACTCACTCATAAACAGTTTTACTGTCAACTTATTTTCCTTTGATGGTGGTGGGCGGTAGATGGTTATAAGTCTGAGTGAGGAGGATCCACTTGATAACGAAGTATCCATGTATTCAAATGACTGGAAATTCTGCGTTTCATTGAGCCTCACATTGAATCCTTTATGTACTACCAGACAGATTCCACCTCCTCTTTGGTTGTTTGGACGAGGAGCATGGTACACAACAAAATGTGGCAATGTGTTAATAATGTCAGCGAGAGGAATGTCGTCTCGACCATCGCCACGTAGCCAGGATTCTGTCGTCGCCAAGATCTGCACATTCTCATCGACAATCAGATCACAAGTAGAGGTAGTTTTCTTGTTGATGGAACGTGCATTCCATGACGCAAGACAAGCTTTTGCCTTTGGTAACTGTTTTTGGCAACAATTGGAGCAGTAGGTAATTCAACAAGATAGCGTCCACTTGATAAAGACAGTTTCTTTTCAGTAGGTGTAGTTGAATTTTTGGGCGTAATACGAACTTCGATCGGCCGTTGTTTCCTTTTACCACCACGGCAGCCACGCCGTGTCTTTCTGGCAATACCGAGGATAGTCAGCGTATTCCACACGAACGGATCGATCGGGCGATCGAAGGATTTTGAATGTTGTTTATCACACCTTTGATTTAGTTCGATCAGAGTGTCTTCACTGTAAAATCGAGGAGGCATCATGAAAATTGTTTAAGTACAATATAACCAGTCAATGTACAAGTATAAACTTTGGTTCCGAATTTGTATGCCTACTACGCCGAGTCATAACAGAACAGAATATATATAATGAGTTAAATATACAAAAACACAATCCAAATGTCAAATATATTGCAGCGATCGGATGCAGAAATGTACTCACAATATACAGCTGAGTGATAAAAGCAATAAAACGTCCAGGAAAAAGTTTAATTTAAGAAAATTCTCAGAGAGCCAAGTGACATGCAGCCTCCTGAAGATGGCGCTATCAACCTTTTGCGAATGATGTCGAAAACGTTTTGTGTTTGCTGGGTGGCCTTGCTTCCAACTCCTTCTTTTATCAGGGTACCCTTGACTGGAATTCTTTACCTATTCACATCAGGTCTATCACCAACAAGAATTCCTTCAAATCCCATGTCAAAACCCATTTATCTTCAACCTCAATGAACCAGGAAATGGCTGAATATGTTTAACTTATTTCTCTTTTATCCCTCTTTTGTGGCTCTGTTTTCATCTCCTTTTTGCAGGCACCTTTTCTTTTTGGACCCCATTGGAAATAAGTTGGCATATTTAGCCAGCTTTATGGGTTATCCTGGCTCATTGACTTGGTTGTGTGTTTCTTGTGATGATGATTGATTGCATATTTGTTATTTTCTGTATTGTTGTCAATTTTGCCAAATAAATAATTAATAAATAAATAAATAAATAGAAGTGGCAGACTCGAATCAGTGCGTTTACACGGTATCATCCCCAGCGTACTGACAAATCGAACTTCTTCGCGTGTGTATACGCCCAGAGGGATTAGATTAGCGCGCGAGATTCGAATCTGCCACTACGAAATCCAACATGGCGTCACTCTCAACTTGAGACGAGACAAAGTATAGGGTCACATCGGGTATATTCGCTCTGTCGGGTAATTTCGCTCTAATTTGTTAAAATAGACTTAAATCTATATTGCGCATGCGTAACTATTTTCATCAGAACATGGAACACCTTCTGACGTCTTGTTTAGCTGTGCGTAAAAAGGGTGATAACATTATGTTGATAACAGCTACTTTTTTAATTTAGAGCGTTACGAATATACCCGACAAAGTTTTAACCAGCAAAACCAGTATATTTGCGTTAGTTATTTGATATCATAGAAACGACATTTATGCAAGTGAAACTAAAACTAACTTACAAAATCAATTGGTCGGTATATAGAGAATTGTGTTCTGTGTATTTCAATACCTCATTCGCTGCGATACGCCTTTGTTTTCCTAACTAATAGCAATTTGAATGAGAAATTTGTCGCTTTTGAAACTCGACCATTTGTCATTCAAATGAGTATAGCTTAATGCAATACATTTGTAAATTTGCAATTATCATATTGTTTTAAGTGTTGAGATACTTTTTATGCACAGTATACAAAATGTACATGGTATACATTAGTCTATATCAAGCGATACTAAAATAATATAGGCTGTGACCATTTCATGGTTCAGCAAAAACTCACCTAAGCAAACTTCAGGCACAATATTCATCGTCGGTCTATCATTTAGACGCGGGTTCTTAAAAGCTTCCCTTGCCGCCTCATCGCCACTGACTATCACCACCAGCTTCCTGCCCATATAGAGACTGTAAACATTACCATATTTGGCAGAAAGTTGGGAAAATATACGGAACGGCTGCATCCTTCTATAGTAAAGACTCACACCTAAGTTTGGAAGATATCCAAGAATTGGAAATCCAATCGGACCTGGTGGAAGATTGACCGGGTGCCACACCCAAATGAGCCACGCTACGGCTAGAAATATGATCGCGATAACGAACTCCATTTGGACGTTTAGAAGCCATGAAATTGCCATATTTTTTCAAAGAAATTGAATGTGTAGGCCTATTGTGTAGACCTATAAACTTGTACTTATTTTGTGTTGTATAGCTGCATGTAGACGTGTGCAGCGTTAAACAATGAACATGTTGAATGTGGAGAATATCAAGTGTTCAGACAGGTTATATATGAATGAAACCTTTGACGTTGATATTAAAGGTGTATGCCTTCAACAAAGATTTTTTAAAGAAACCGATAGACAGGAACTTGTCAATCTTTGCACATTTTTTAATGAAAATATTTGGAACCAAATATTATCGTTGATTCAATTCCACGGTTTTGTTGTTTATTATGTTACCATTATTATTGTTCACGGTGTTTTCATTTATGGTTTTGTTTTGTTTTCTTCCTTTTGCTTTTTCAGCTTAGTTGCATATTCATTGCTTTAATCTAAGTTTTATCCACAGAGGAGAAAAAAACAGAGAGCGTACCACAAGTCTCCGCATCATCCGATAATGAGGGCCGATTGTTCCATGAAATGCGACAGGCAGGCGAGACTGCTACGCAATTACTGCGTATTTTCACGGTTTATCGCGTAATCGCGAAAGTACGCAACGCTCTATCGCGTATACGCGAAGGCACGCAGCGCTGGCGTGATTGTTAGACACGGCACGATCGAACAATCGGCCCTCATGAAGTTAAGTCTACATAGCTTTAGCACAACCAGTAATTACTACACAAAAACCCAAATCCGAATGCGTGCTATAATTGAAGACCGAACTAAAAAAGACTAGTTTGCGTCTGACGTCCTGTCAACCAGACAAAAAATGCCCTACTGCGCAGGTCAGCAACCAATCACAACGCGCCGTTGCCCTGACGTCAGACGCAAACTAGTCTTTTTAATTCGGTCTTCAATAATATGGTTTACACGTACTGTGGTTGAATGCGTATTCGACCTCTCTCTGCGCAGTGGTAGAGACATTTTGGATACAGCATAAAGCCGAATAGCTGTTAAAACGCGTTTTGAGGGATACATCGCTTTATTTCAGAACATGCAAGTATTACCAATAATTCGTGTACATTCACTTCTATAATATACATTTCAAATGAATGTTCACGAATGTTCTAAATTTTTAGAAGGACCAATGGAATGGTACCAATATTTTCAAACGCCGTTTACTCAGAACAGCAATTTTGGGTATTCGACATTCTGCCGTGTTCATATCGATATACACGGGGACTTTGACTGGTGATACGCTCTCTGTTTTCTTTCTCCTCTGTGGTTTTATCATATCATTCTAAATTATTGATTATTTTTATTAGAATTACGAATACAGGTGGGAGTAACAATGTTGACCTTAGCACGTGGTTTGACGTCATTTTTCTACCATATTGAAACCTAGAGGCGGGGCCAGGGTTTCAGGGAGCATGCTCATGATATCTAACACAATTTTTCACGTCCCGCAAACACGACTCTATTTGGTAATTCTTTGGGCAGCCGAGGAGGTACCCCAGAAAAATGTTGCAAAATGTTGATCTTAACATGTGGTTTGACGTCATTATTTCTACTATGAGCCAGGTTTTAAAAGGGATATGCTCATGATATATTCCCACTCGCTTCCCTAGCCTATTTTGTAATTCTTTGAGCAGTCCAAGAAGGTACCCCAGAAAAATGTTGCAAAAAGTTTGTCAAAAAAGCCTAGAAATCGGCAATTATTTTTTCGCTTTTTAGAGGAAGGTCGAGTCACCAAATCACTTTCCCTGGATCTGCCCTTGGTGAAATCCCGCCCCGGGGAGTCACTCCCATTGTGGCCTGTACACCATCCGCGATAATCAACTTTTGAAAAGCACCCTAAACAAGGATTTAACCTTGGCTAAAACAATACCCTAAACAGGGATTTTATTCCTTGCATCAAATTTCATACCCTAAATTTCATTTCCGCGTATTAGCAATTGCAGTTTTGCTACCCGATTCCCCAATATTTCATGTTTTTGACACCCTAAACGCGTTACTCGCGGATCGTGCCTACCCACGAAAAACTACCCTTTTACGCGTTTTCATTATCGCGGATGGTGTACAGGCCACAATGGGAGTGACCCCCAGGTGAAACCTATTAATAATCACCCTTAGTGGTTTTGTGGTGAAGAGAAAGGTGACATCAGATATCACTAACCAGCCTCTTCAATAATATACGCCTTCTTTATTAATAAGTTTGAAACCGAGTAATAACTGCATCCAATACTTTTTACATTTAAAGTTAATATTACACTTTGCAGTAACTAGATGCTTCATTATCTATTGTATTACAAAGCAGATTCAAATAGAAAGCAAATTTATACTGGCGTCTTCAGCGAATGTTATTGCTCTGAAGATTTTTGTTGCTAGTGATGTAGTACTAGGACACCTCCGATGACGTCACAGATGTTGATGACGTCAAACTTGAAGATCCTGGTACTACATCACTAGCAACAACAATCTTCAGAGCAATAACATCCGCTGAAGACGCCGGTTGACACGGTGAAAGCGCTCCGGTGAGTGTACCAAATTTGAGCAGCGTAGAAGTATAAATTTGCTTTCTAATTACGTTTACCGCTACGTATGAAGCTGTATGAATGTACATCATATTAGATTCAAATAGATTTTTTTATTGATGAAATATATGCTGAATTACAATAGACCTACTTTTTTGGGTTCATATAATAGTGTTATTGCCATGGGAAAAGTTGACATCATTATAAAACAGGTATGCCGATAACTGTATCATATTTAAAACAGATTGCAATACAATGCATAACAATGTTCCAACCATAGTCAAGACAAGAACTGAAATTATATGCGATGCGGTAAGAATGTTTCACACACAGTGGCAAATCATCGTGGGTAATCACAAATTATATTAATAGCCTTTACTTGACCATGTGCCAGGGTTGGCAATGTAGGACATACTACAATAACGTGATACTAGTAAATAGAATTCTATTAATTCTGATGGCATTTGTGCTTTTTCAGTGCTTGTTACATTGAACTAGCTACTCCCGCTTAGTGGCTACAATTTGAAAAGGTTTTGGCACATTTGATGCTCCTAGACTACTTTCCAGGTTCACTTTGTCACAACCCTCTGGCAACTTGAACGTGAATTGATGAAGTAGATGAGAGAAGATCACAGAGAGTTCCATCTTCGCTAGATGTTCACCGAGGCACTTACGGCTTCCTGAAATTACAAATATTACAAAAACCTGTTAGTTTCCCCGTCAGTTTCCTTGTCCTCCGAAAGACGATGTACTCTCATGGTTCATTTACTTAATTCTAAACGCACTATTAGTAGAGCGGGAATCTGCATTTAACCTACAAATATTGCAAATAAAATTCAGACTTTTCACATTTGACAAAATATTATCTTCTGAATGAATCATTAGTGACCGTCAGAAATAAGTTCTGCTACCAGAACACGACAAAAAATCCCTGCCATCACCCATGCATGCTACCAAACCCTAAAATCTAATTTAGTTGTTATCATTTGAATTGCAAGTATTCTATTATATATGCACCTCAACGTACAGCCTGTTGCAGACATAACTTTCGAATTAATTTAGTTTTGAAGAAACTTAAGTTCGAATGGTAAAGTATTTTAAAAATTTGAAAATGGCACATATTGCTGAGGACGATAAACTTTACCATCTTTGTCCAAAAACCTTTCAGGTCTGAATTGCTCAGGATTTGGCCAGACTTCCGGATCATGATGAATCGCCCAGATGTTACAAAGAATTAGAGCACCTTTAGGAATATTGTATCCTAGCAGAGTCGTGTCTTCAGCTGCTTCGTGGGGTACACCTAAAGGAACAATAGACGCATAACGTTGCACCTCCATGATTGTGGCTTCAGTTAGCGGTAAATGATCGTCAAGCCGTGGAAGACGATTTCTGCCCACAATATAATCAATTTCGCGCTGTATACGAGACTGGATTTCCGGATACGCCGCCATTAGAAGTAGACTCCATCGAAGACTGGTACCTGATGTCTCAGTACCCGCAGCGAACAACTGAGCAACTGTTTGATATAAACTTGCGTCAGAGATTAACAATTGCTCGGTTCTAATGTTATTGTTATTACCCTTTTTTAGTTCTGATATGTAGACATCGATATAGTCCCGTAATTTGCTATCATTAAACGTCTCCATGTGGTTGTTCACAATATTATTAATGAAATCTCGCAATTCAGCATCGATTTGCAGTATAATATGTTTGGGCTGAAAATAAGAAAATATCGAAATAAACATCAAGAGCGCCCCTTGTCCAGCTATTTTGAATTGCTTATCTAAAATTGTTATAATACGTCGAAAATCGTCATCCGAATAATCAAATCTTTTGCCGAAAACAACCGAGCACATAATATTGGACACGGAGTTCTGAAGGTACGCAGCTGGATCAAATGGTTTGTCCCCATTACGATCAAATTCTTGAAGAAGGAAGACTGTCTCTTCGGCAATTTTGTCTTGGAAACTGGATTTTCCTATGCCGAATTGTCGAAATTGGTGCAAAGTGAATCGTCGTTGATATTGCCATAGTTTGCCGGACCCGCACAATACACCTAGAAGATACAAAAACATTTTAAGTTGTTAAGTTAAGGGAAGGGGTATGAACGATTGGGCAGTATTTATTGTGGGGCATTAGAGCACATCAGACATATCGAATTGCATTCTGAATACGAAGAATGTCCTTCTGATATCAAATAATTTTGATTTTTTGAAATTCGCAACGTAATACATATTTTATGGCAAATCATTAAAAATTGATATTTTACAGTACTCGAAGTAAACTTTATAAATCTGATGATTTATATTTGAAATGTATGTAGATGGGATGAAAAGCCGAAGATTAATTGAAAATTGTGACCTTTCGTATTGAAGATATGGATTGTTTCTCAAAACACCAAAAAAAAATAGGTCTTTTTGGGAAAAAATCCATATCTTCAATATGAAAGGTCAAAATTTTCAATTGATCGTCGGCTTTTGCTCCCAGATGCACTTTAAGAATATATCATTAAATTTATAAAATTTACTTCGAGGACTGTTATATCTCAAAAATGTGAAAAATATTAAATTTTATTAATTTGTCATAAAATTTGTATTATAAAATGAAAATTATTTGATATCAGAAAGACATTCTTCGTATTTAGAATGCAATTCGATATGTCTGATGTGCTCTCATGTCCCAAGAAAAAATACTGTCGAAACGCTCATTTCAGTTCCCTTAATGATACTTTAATTTCTAATTGAGACATCGGAAGTGCGGTAATTTTACGTGCGGTAATTTTTACCAAAATTTCCGTATTAGCGGCTCGTCTTCAAACACCTATCATTTAAGATAGTCTTTGTTGACTTTTTTGTCTACTGTGAATAAACAAACAGGACAATGATAGACTTCGGCTGCATTTAAAGAGGAAGCCTCACCAGAACAGTTCTTCTTGGTATAACCAAACCTGCCTGGTTATCAATTTAATCAGTGACAATTGACAAGTGACTTAGCTAATGCATAATGTTTATAACAGGCCAGGGTCATTTGTTTAGCAGCATTTTACTAACATGATCAAGGACATTTCACTCCAAGCAGGTTTGGTTAACCACGGAAGAACTGCTCTGGCGGGGCTTACTTTTTAATTACTCAATCCCGAGCATTATTGAGGAACACCGGTAACTACACACACTAAAGTATTGCAAGTGAAGATTATAAGTGTTCCAAAGATTCGAGATCTTCGACTGCAATGATAGGTTTCGTGAATAGCGCACAAGTGATTGTTATTCATGTCATGATGGTGGTGGAACTGTCCTGGACATAATTAAAGTCGTTCAAATATTTTGCGACTGCCACGTAACCTTATTATTGCAGTTTAAGATTTTCAGTCTTTTTCGGTCTTACAATATCTGGAACACTTCCGTCTTCTTTCCATGTCGGTTTCTTCTGACTGACTATTCTGTTCAACTTTCAAACGTTACCTTGATACAATTTTAATATCGCAGCCAAATATACCTTTTAGCTCCTACACTGTAGCCTTCCGGATAGTCTATGAATCAAAAGCCTCACTATCTCTGCATTAGACAATTTCTTAGACTTTCGCCATTTTAAAGTCTCATAAACCCAAGTATTTTAATTTGCTCTGTGGCTGGGCTAGTATTATCTGTTTCATGGGAAGAATCTTGACATAATATTACATAATGTAGAATTGATAGAAGTATGAGTATTTACACATTTTTATTTTAGAGATACTATAATACTTATGTTTAGTGTGTGTAATAAACGTATATCTACTAATAAGTTGTCACACGAGTGTTCATGTTCATCATAAAATGAGTGCTTATTATTATTTTCGTAAGAAATCATGAGGGGGACTATAATGTGCCTCATCTCAAGTTGAGAGTGACGCCACGTTGGATTTTGAAGTGGCAGACTCGATTCAGTGCCTTTACGCGATTTCATCGCCAGCGTACTGACAAATCGAACTTCTTCGCGTGTGTATACGCCCAGATGGATTAGATTAGCGCGTGAGATTCGAATCTGCCACTACGAAATCCAACATGGCGTCACTCTCAACTTGAGACGAGACAAAGTATAGGGTCAAATCGGGTATATTCGCTCTGTCGGGTAATTTAGAGCGTAACGAATTTACCAGTTTTAACCAGCAAAACCAGTATATTTGCGTTAGTTATTTGATATTATAGAAACGAGATTTATGCAAGTGAAACTAAAACTAACTTACAAAATAAATTGGTCGATAGATAGAGAATTGTGTTCTGTGTATTTCAATACCTCATTCGCTATGATACGACTTTGTTTTCCTAACTAAAGAGCAATTTGAATGAGAAATTAATCACTTTTGAAACTCGACCATTTGTCATTCAAATGAGTATAGATTAGTGCAATACATTTGCAAATTTGTCATTATCATATTGTTTCAAGTGTTGAGATACTTTTATGCACAGTATACAAATGTACATGGTATACATTAGTCTATATCAAGCGATACTAAAATAATATAGGCTGCGACCATTTCATGGTTCAGCAAAAACTCACCTAAGCAAACTTCAGGCACAATATTCATCGTCGGTCTATCATTTAGACGCGGGTTCTTAAAAGCTTCCTTGCCGCCTCATCGCCACTGACTATCACCACCAGCTTCCTGCCCATATAGAGACTGTAAACATTACCATATTTGGCAGAAAGTTGGGCAAATATACGGAACGGTTGCATCCTTCTAGAGTAAAGACTCACACCTAAGTTTGGAAGATATCCAAGAATTGGAAATCCAATCGGACCTGGTGGAAGATTGGCCGGGTGCCACACCCAAATGAGCCACGCTAGGGCTAGAAATATGATCGCGATAACCAACTCCATTTGGACGTTTAGTAGCCATGAAATTGCCATGTTTGTTCAAAGAAATTGAATGTGTAGGCCTATTGTGTAGACCTATAAACTTGTACTGATTTTGTGTTGTATAGCTGCATGTAGACGTGTGCAGCGTTAAACAATGAACATGTTGAGTGTGGACAATATCAAGTGTTCAGACAGCTTATAAATGAATGAAACCTTTGACGTTGATATTAAAGGTGTATGCTTTCAAAAAAGATTTTTTTAAGAAACCGATAGACAGGAACTTGTCAATCTTTGCACATTGTTTAAATGAAAATATTTTGAACCAAATATTATCGTTGACTCGATTCCACGGTCTTGTTGTTTATTATGTTACCATTATTATTGTTCACGGTGTTTTCATTGATTGTTTTGTTTTGTTTTCTTCCTTTTGCTTTTTGTGGCGCCCTCTACGGAGGCGCCACAATATAGGCATTACTTTGTGAAACGCTTCTAATTTCACTCTTGCTAGATTGACTTCGCAATTGTTTTGCTAAAATTATGCCCAGCAGCCAGCTCATAAATAAAACCACAATTTGCTTGGATTTTATTTTATTATTGTTTTCTGATATGCACGGGATAAAATGGTGAGCGTATATTCTTTGTTTAAAATACAAAATTAGGATTTATAAAAACACCTAATAAATCCTGACCTTTGTATGCGTTCAACCAGTTTACCGTGTGCCTTAGAACCCGATAGACGATGACATTTGACCATACACTAGGATCCACAACATGCTCATCTATCATGGGAACAGTCCTTGAAAATTTGGGTACACAAACTCATACTCTGCAACTTGAGGTCAAATTTTGCACTATAATTATGTAATTGAGGTTATTGGACTATGCCATTGGGATGAGACTCTTGTGGTCCATAGTGATAAGACCAATTAACGAGGCCTCAATAAACTGATGGCTTTTGTTTGCTAATTACCATAGAATCTATATAGCGAAAGTTATTGCCATGGAGGTAGTACTAGCTACTACCTCCATGATTGGGTTAAGTAAATAACTAAATCCTGTTATCTACCCAGCAATGTTTGCGTATCTATTGTAACAAACTGTAGTGTACAGACAGAAATTTAGAGTTTTAAATTAGAGAGTTGACAGGAAGTTGTAAGAGTTAAATTGTTATGGATATGATTGGTGTAAGCGCGAAAATGTTGAATTTCAGATCAAAGTCATCCGAGGTGAATTAAGTAATGTCAATCACAAATTGTTACAGGTCATTTGAGGTGGACTAAGTTTATATTTGGATTGTCAGAACACCTTCCCCAATCAAACACATTTTCTTGCATTTGATCATCTTCTACTCTTCCCTAGAAAAATCATTATAATACCAAATCTACACACCATGGAATTCACCATATCACGTCCAAGTTCACATTGGGCGCCACATTCCCTTTTTAAAGGAATTTTTATTCAGCTTAGTTGCATATTCATTGCTTTAATCTAAGTTTTATCCACAGAGGAGAAAAAAACAGAGAGCGTACCACAAGTCTCCGCATCATCCGATAATGAGGGCCGATTGTTCCATGAAATGCGACAGGCAGGCGAGACTGCTACGCAATTACTGCGTATTTTCACGGTTTATCGCGTAATCGCGAAAGTACGCAACGCTCTATCGCGTATACGCGAAGGCACGCAGCGCTGGCGTGATTGTTAGACACGGCACGATCGAACAATCGGCCCTCATGAAGTTAAGTCTACATAGCTTTAGCACAACCAGTAATTACTACACAAAAACCCCAAATCCGAATGCGTGCTATAATTGAAGACCGAACTAAAAAAGACTAGTTTGCGTCTGACGTCCTGTCAACCAGACAAAAATGCCCTACTGCGCAGGTCAGCAACCAATCACAACGCGCCGTTGCCCTGACGTCAGACGCAAACTAGTCTTTTTAATTCGGTCTTCAATAATATGGTTTACACGTACTGTGGTTGAATGCGTATTCGACCTCTCTCTGCGCAGTGGTAGAGACATTTTGGATACAGCATAAAGCCGAATAGCTGTTAAAACGCGTTTTGAGGGATACATCGCTTTATTTCAGAACATGCAAGTATTACCAATAATTTCTATAAAATACATTTCAAATGAATGTTCACGAATGTTCTAAATTTTTAGAAGGACCAATGGAATGGTACCAATATTTTCAAACGCCGTTTACTCAGAACAGCAATTTTGGGTATTCGACATTCTGCCGTGTTCATATCGATATACACGGGGACTTTGACTGGTGATACGCTCTCTGTTTTCTTTCTCCTCTGTGGTTTTATCATATCATTCTAAATTATTGATTATTTTTATTAGAATTACGAATACAGGTGGGAGTAACAATGTTGACCTTAGCACGTGGTTTGACGTCATTTTTCTACCATATTGAAACCTAGAGGCGGGGCCAGGGTTTCAAGGGAGCATGCTCATGATATCTAACACAATTTTTCACGTCCCGCAAACACGACTCTATTTGGTAATTCTTTGGGCAGCCGAGGAGGTACCCCAGAAAAATGTTGCAAAATGTTTGTCAAAAAAGGCTAGAAATCGGTAATTTATTTATCGCTTTTTAGAGGAGGATTTCATTGGATCTGCCTTTGGTTAAACCTAATAATCACCTGATGGTTTTGTGGGGAAGAGAGTTAAAATCTCAGATATTCTTACTGGAAATGGTAAAAGTAAATGCTTTCAATCATAATAGGAATGTATTTAATCGACATTGCCGATATTAAATATCGTTATGAATTCGGCAGACGGCCGAATCCGGATTCGGCTTTTGGTAAATTCATTTCAAGCATGCATTACTTTTTTTAACGGAGATCAGATGATAAGAGCATAGTAAGTATTCAAAAGAGGGCGGTATACAGAGTTAGCTAACGGTGCATCGCAGTACGGTCAACGAGGATAACCGTTAGAAAGTCGATATGCTGCACTCTATAGGTAAAGTATTGATCCCTTGTTCTCAAATTCAAAAGTAATGCATGCATAAAATGAATTTACTAAAAGCCGAATCCGGATTCGGCCGTCTGCCGAATTCATAACGATATGAAATTATAGTATCAGAAGGTATCTCATATTGTTCTCATTATTCAGTAATATTTGACACCCAAGATATTTTCCGTTTAAATGTTGTGAACCAAAATTTCATTAATTTTGGTAAGCACAACAGGATGGAAGCATAAATCTGAATTTGGAGGGTTTTTTTCTGCATCAGTCGATTTAAGGGATCTAAAATTAGCGTTTATTGCGTTTCGACAGTATTTTTTGTGGGACATGAGAGCACCTCAGATCTATCGAATTGCATTCTGAATACGAAGCATGTCTTTCTGATATCAAATGATTTTCATTTTTGAAAATCACAATATAATACAAATTTTATGACAAATTATAAAAATTTGATATTTTTCAAATTTTTGAGATATATAACAGTCCTCGAAGTAAATTATATAAATCTAATGACATATTCTTAAAGTGTATGTAGCAGGGAGGAAAAGCCGACGGTCAATTGGAAATTTTGACTTTTCATACTGAAGATATGGATTTTTTCCCAAAAAGACCTAATTTTTTTTGGTGTTTTGGGGAAAAAAATCCATATCTTCAATACGAAAGGTCAAAATTTTCAATTAATCGTCGGCTTTTTCATCCCACCCATACACTTTAAGTATAAATCATCAGATTTATAAAGTTTACTTCAAGTACTGTTAAATATCAAAAATATCAATTTTAATGATTTGCCATAAAATGTGTATTAAATTGCGAATTTCAAAAATCTAAATTATTTGATATCAGAATGACATTCTTCGTATTCAGAATGCAATTCGATATGTCTGATGTGCTCTAATGTCCCACAATAAATACTGTCCAAACGTTCATACCCCAGCCCTTAAAGAGAGCTATGTTTATTTAAATATGGAAACATTCACTTATACATTTGTAGTTAATGTTTGTAAGCCTAAATATCATATTATTTGCATAAAACATTACTTACCATTACTACAGCATTGCAATGCTACACAGTGTCATCGCCCCGATATCTTCATGGCAGAAATCGCCATGGAAGGTTGAATCCACCGCCACGCATGGCCATTTTGTTCCGACCTGTTTAATAGTTTTGACCCAAAATTGGCCGAAGGACATCTGACTAAGGCTACTGACAATAGCCCGGTGACTGACCTCGAACATAGATTATCAAAAATCTATGGCGTGAGTTAGCATGGTACGCCATAGGTCACTGCTTTTAGACTACCGCCACGATTGACCTATACACTGCGCTATATAATTCTGCACATCAGAATTGAGTTCAAGACGCAAGCTTCTTTCTCAAGACGCTAGCTAACGACTATCATATCTGTTCAACATGTATATTTAAGTGCAAGGAACCATATCTGGCTTCTTTATAGGAAATCATTTACGGGATATATTCATATATTTTGACGTCACAAACATTATTCGGCAACGAATATTCGCCTTCGAATATACACACTGAACCGAGCTTTATCGTTGACTCGATTCCACGGTCTTGTTGTTTATTATGTTACCATTATTATTGCCCACGATGTTATCATTTATTGTTTTGTTTTCTTCTTTTTGCTTTTTCAGCTTAGTTGCATTGCTTTAATCTAAGTTTGATCATAACATTCTAAATTGATTATTTTTATTAGAATTATTAATGCAGAGTAGTTATTAAGAGTAACAATGTTGATCTTAACATGTGGTTTGACGTCATTATTTCTACTATGAGCCAGGTTTTAAAAGGGATATGCTCATGATATATTCCCACTCGCTTCCCTAGCCTATTTTGTAATTCTTTGAGCAGTCCAAGAAGGTACCCCAGAAAAATGTTGCAAAAAGTTTGTCAAAAAAGCCTAGAAATCGGCAATTATTTTTTTCTTTTTAGAGGAAGGTCGAGTCACCAAATCACTTTCCCTGGATCTGCCTCTTGGTGAAATCCGGGGGGTCACTCCCATTGTGGCCTGTACACCATCCGCGATAATCAACTTTTGAAAAGCACCTAAACAAGGATTTAACCCTTGGCTAAAACAATACCCTAAACAGGGATTTTATTCCTTGCATCAAATTCCATACCCTAAATTTCATTTCCGCGTATTAGCAATTGCAGTTTTGCTACCCTTTTCCCCAATATTTCATGTTTTTGACACCCTAAACGCGTTACTCGCGGATCGTGCCTACCCACGAAAAACTACCCTTTTACGCGGTTTCATTATCGCGGATGGTGTACAGGTAAAAATGGGAGTGACCCCCCGGGTGAAACCTATTAATAATCACCCTTAGTGGTTTTGTGGTGAAGAGAAAGGTGACATCAGATATCACTAACCAGCCTCTTCAATAATATACGCCTTCTTTATTAATAAGTTTGAAACCGAGTAATAACTGCATCCAATACGTTTTACATTGAAAGTTAATATTATACTTTGCAGTAACTAGATGCTTCATTATCTATTGTATTACAAAGTAGATTCAAATAGAAAGCAAATTTATACTGGCGTCTTCACGGCCCTGATTTGGTAAAACGATCTAACTTGAAATTTGGACATTTTGAGATTAATCCACAGGGCAGCGAAAAATAATTTCCTTTCTGGGAACGTGAACTGTTGTTTGAAATATTTTCTGCGAGCGTGGAGCCGGAGCGCGAGTATGAACACAATTATTAAACAGGTGGGGTCCAGGGGCAAAGCCCCAGCGCAGTCTTAGAATTAATTTGCGCGAAGCGCACAAAAATTGGCACTTTGTATTTTAAAATGACCAAATATGGGGTTAATTTTGGTTAGAAACCCATATACAGGAGTCAGTTTTGTGGGGATGATTGTATGGACCATCCCCTAACAATATATTGGGGGATTTATGCCCCCTCCCACCCCAGATCTACCCCTATGTCATTAGCTAGTTTGGAGTTATTACTCATTGGAGTCATAGTGTTACACCCAAATTGTAAAGTGCGCACATTTTGTTAATTTGTAGCTTGAGATTACAAAATTGAATACTTAACATTCGTGCGCGCGGAGCGTGCAAAATTTTTGGAATGTACATGCCTTCTTGTACATTTTACTCCGGAATTTTACCCTCGAATTTTTTGATCCCCTCTATTAAGGACTGAATTTTTTTTATCCCCCTTTAGGACCCAAATCCTAGTTATTGAACATTAATTTAGTTCCAAAGATGTGAACAGTTGAAGTTTTTCCAAAACAATATGCAACAAAAAAAATTATTTCCCTTGGCAAATCATTGAAAAACCTGCTTTTCTGGGGAACGAATCCTACTTATGCTATATTCATTCCTGTCACTGGCGTTTAGTTTTATTTATCAGTTATCGTCGCAGAAAGTTCGCAGAAAATATTTCACAGAATATTTCACAGAATATTTTCAGAGCTTCAGAAAAATGATATCAAAGATTATTTTTCCCGTCTTGATTTTTTTCTGCGACTCTGAATTTTTTCTGGGAACGCCGGTACCACCATACCGGTGATTTCGTAGCCCTGTTAATCCATATCATGGGTAATGTGAGGGCGCTCTTTCAATTGGTGACATCCTAAAATCACCACCATGCCACCAAATAATGAGATTTTTATATTTTCTAAGACATTAGATCTGTTTAATAATTTATTTTATTCAAAAAGAAAAACGTCAAGTGTTCAAACTTTAAAGCTCTTTTTCTCGGAAGAGCGATTTTAATTTCAAGTTAGATCATTTTACCAAATCAGGGCCGTTCAGCGGATGTTATTGCTCTGAAGATTGTTGTTGCTAGTGATATAGTACTAGGACACCTCCGATGACGTCACAGATGTTGATGACGTCAAACTTGAAGATCCTAGTACTACATCACTAGCAACAACAATCTTCAGAGCAATAACATCCGCTGAAGACGCCGGTTGACACGGTGAAAGCGCTCCGGTGAGTGTACCAAATTTGAGCAGCGTAGAAGTATAAATTTGCTTTCTAATTACGTTTACCGCTACGTATGAAGCTGTATGAATGCACATCATTAGATTCAAATAGATTTTTTTATTGATGAAATATATGCTGAATTACAATAGACCTACTTTTTTGGGTTCATATAATAGTGTTATTGCCATGGGAAAAGTTGACATCATTATAAAACAGGTATGCCGATAACAGTTACTGTATCATATTTAAAACAGATTGCAATACAATGCATAACAATGTTCCAACCATAGTCAAGACAAGAACTGAAATTATATGCGATGCGGTAAGAATGTTTCACACACAGTGGCAAATCATCGTGGGTAGTCACAAATTATATTAATAGCCTTTACTTGACCCTGTGCCAGGGTTGGCAATGTAGGACATACTACAATAACGTGATACTAGTAAATACAATTCCATTAATTCTGATGGCATTTGTGCTTTTTCAGTGCTTGTTACATTGAACTAGCTACTCCCGCTTAGTGGCTACAATTTGAAAAGGTTTTGGCACATTTGTTGCTCCTAGACTACTTTCCAGGTTCACTTTGTTACAACCCTTTGGCAACTTGAACGTGAATTGATGAAGTAGATGAGAGAAGATCACAGAGAGTTCCATCTTCGCTAGATGTTCACCGAGGCACTTACGGCTTCCTGAAATTACAAATATTACAAAAACCTGTTAGTTTCCCCGTCAGTTTCCTCGTCGTCCGAAAGACGATGTACTCTCATGGTTCATTTACTTAATTCTAAACGCACTATTAGTAGAGCGGGAATCTGCATTTAACCTACAAATATTGCAAATAAAATTCAGACTTTTCACATTTGACAAAATATTATCTTCTGAATGAATCATTAGTGACCGTCAGAAATGGACACTTGTATATTTGTTATTAACTAAGTTCTGCTACCAGAACACGACAAAAAATCCCTGCCATCACCCATGCATGCTACCAAACCCTAAAATCTAATTTAGTTGTTATCATTTGAATTGCAAGTATTCTATTATATATGCACCTCAACGTACAGCCTGTTGCAGACATAACTTTCGAATTAATTTTGTTTTGAAGAAACTTTTAAGTTTCTTCAAAACAAAATTAAGTATTTTAAAATAAGCCCTGCTCACCTATAGAAAATGGCACATATTGCTGAGGACGATACACTTTACCATCTTTGTCCAAAAACCTTTCAGGTCTGAATTGCTCAGGATTTGGCCAGACTTCCGGATCATGATGAATCGCCCAGATATTACAAAGAATTAGAGCACCTTTAGGAATATTGTATCCTAGCAGAGTCGTGTCTTCAGCGGCTTCGTGGGGTACACCTAAAGGAAAAATAGACGCAAAACGTTGCACCTCCATGATTGTGGCTTCAGTTAGTGGTAAATGATCGTCAAGCCGTGGAAGACGATTTCTGCCCACAATATAATCAATTTTGTGCTGTATGCGAGACTGGATTTCCGGATACGCCGCCATTAGACGTAGACTCCATCGAAGACTGGTACCTGATGTCTCAGTACCTGCAGCGAACAACTGAGCAACTGTTTGATATAAACTTTCGTCAGAGATTAACAATTGCTCGGTTCTAATGCTATTGTTATTACCCTTTTTTAGTTCTGATATGTAGACATCGATATAGTCCCGTAATTTGCTATCATTAAACGTCTCCATGTGGTTGTTCACAATATTATTAATGAAATCTCGAAATTCAGCATCGATTTGCAGTATAATATGTTTGGGCTGAAAATAAGAAAATATCGAAATAAACATCAAGAGCGCCCCTTGTCCAGCTATTTCGACTTGCTTATCTAAAATTGTTATAATACGCCGAAAATCGTCATCCGAATAATCAAATCTTTTGCCGAAAACAACCGAGCACATAATATTGGACACGGAGTTGTGAAGGTACGCAGCTGGATCAAATGGTTTGTCTCCATTACGATCAAATTCTTGAAGAAGGAAGACAGTCTCTTCAGCAATTTTGTCTTGGAAACTGGATTTCCCTATGCCGAATTGTCGAAATTGATGCAAAGTGAATCGCCGTTGATATTGCCATAGTTTGCCGGACCCGCACAATACACCTGAAAGATACAAAAACATTTTAAGTTGTTAAATTAATGATACTTAAATTTCTAATTGAGACATCGGAAGTGCGGTAATTTTTACCAACATTGCCGTATTAGCGATTCGTCTTCAAACACCTTCGTGCCATATCATTTAAGATAGTCTTCGTTAACTCTTTGTCTACTTGCTGTGAATAAACAAACAGGACAATGATAGACTTCGGCTGCGTCGGAAGCCTCACCAGAACAGTTCTTCTTGGTAGAACCAAACCTGCCTGGTTATCAATTTAATCAGTGACAATTGACAAGTAACTTAGCTAATGCATAATGTTTATAACAGGCCAGGGTCATTTGTTTAGCAACATTTTACTAACATGATCAAGGACATTTCACTCCAAGCAGGTTTGGTTAACTAGTGAAGAACTGCTCTGGCGGGGCTTCCTTTTTAATTACTCAATCCCGAGCATTTTGAGAAACACCGGTAACTACACACACTAAAGTATTGCAAGTGTTCCAAAGATTATAAGTGTTCCAAAGATTCGAGATCTTCGACTGCAATGATAGGTTTCGTGAATAGCGCACAAGTGATTGTTATTCATGTCATGATGATGGTGGAACTGTCCTGGACATAATTAAAGTCGTTCAAATATTTTGCGACTGCCACGTAACCTTATTATTGCAGTTTAAGATTTTCAGTCTTTTTCGGTCTTACAATATCTGGAGCACTTCCGTCTTCTTTCCATGTCGGTTTCTTCTGACTGCCTATTCTGTTCAACTTTCAAACATTGCCTTTAATATCCTAGCCAAATAAACCCTTTGGCTCCTCTGTAGCCTTCCGGATAGTCTATGAATCAAAAGCCTCACTATCTCTGCATTAGACAATTTCTTAGACTTTCGCCATTTTAAGGTCTCATAAAGCCAAGTATTTAAATTTGCTCTGTGACTGGGCTAGTTTTATCTGTTTCGTGGGAAGAATCTTGACATAATATTACGTAATGTAGAATTGATAGAAGTATGAGTATTTACACATTTTTATTTTAGAGATACTATAATACTTATGTTTAGTGTGTGTAATAAACGTATATCTACTAATAAGTTGTCACACGAGTGTTCATGTTCATCATAAAATGAGTGCTTAATAATGACAATTTTCGTAAGAAATCATGAGGGGGAACTATACTGTGCCTCATCTCAAGTTGAAAGTGACGCCACGTTGGATTTTGAAGTGGCAGACTCGAATCAGTGCGTTTACGCGGTTTCATCGCCAGCGTACTGACAAATCGAACTTCTTCGCGTGTGTATACGCCCAGAGGGATTAGATTAGTGCGCGAGATTCGAATCTGCCACTACGAAATCCAACATGGCGTCACTCTCAACTTGAGACGAGACAAAGTATAGGGTCAAATCGGGTATATTCGCTCTGTCGGGTAATTTAGAGCGTAACGAATTTACCAGTTTTAACCAGCAAAACCAGTATATTTGCGTTAGTTATTTGATATTATAGAAACGAGATTTATGCAAGTGAAACTAAAACTAACTTACAAAATAAATTGGTCGATAGATAGAGAATTGTGTTCTGTGTATTTCAATACCTCATTCGCTATGATACGACTTTGTTTTCCTAACTAAAGAGCAATTTGAATGAGAAATTTATCACTTTTGAAACTCGACCATTTGTCATTCAAATGAGTATAGATTAGTGCAATACATTTGCAAATTTGTCATTATCATATTGTTTCAAGTGTTGAGATACTTTTATGCACAGTATACAAATGTACATGGTATACATTAGTCTATATCAAGCGACACTAAAATAATATAGGCTGCGACCATTTCATGGTTCAGCAAAAACTCACCTAAGCAAACTTCAGGCACAATATTCATCGTCGGTCTATCATTTAGACGCGGGTTCTTAAAAGCTTCCCTTGCCGCCTCATCGCCACTGACTATCACCACCAGCTTCCTGCCCATATAGAGACTGTAAACATTACCATATTTGGCAGAAAGTTGGGCAAATATACGGAACGGTTGCATCCTTCTATAGTAAAGACTCACACCTAAGTTTGGAAGATATCCAAGAATTGGAAATCCAATCGGACCCGGTGGAAGATTGGCCGGGTGCCACACCCAAATGAGCCACGCTAGGGCTAGAAATATGATCGCGATAACCAACTCCATTTGGACGTTTAGTAGCCATGAAATTGGCATATTTGTTCAAAGAAATTGAATGTGTAGGCCTATTGTGTAGACCTATAAACTTGTACTGATTTTGTGTTGTGTAGCTGCATGTAGACGTGTGTAGCGTTAAACAATGAAAATGTTGAGTGTGGACAATATGAAGTGTTCAGACAGCTTATAAATGAGTGAAACCTTTGACGTTCATATTAAAGGTGTATGTTTTCAAAAAAGATTTTTTTAAAGAAACCGATAGACAGGAACTTGTCAATCTTTGCACATTTTCTAAATGAAAATATTTGGAACCAAATATTATCGTTGATTCGATTCCGCGGTCTTGTTGTTTATTATGTTACCATTATTATTGTTCACGGTGTTTTCATTGATTGTTTTGTTTTCGTCCTTTTGCTTTTTCAGCTTAGTATCATATCCATTGCTTTAATCTAAGTTTTATCCACAGAGGAGAAAGAAAACAGAGAGCGTACCACCAGTCAAAGTCTCCGCATCATCCGATAATGAGGGTCGATTGTTCCATGAAATGCGACAGGCGAGACTGCTACGCAATTACTGCGTTTTTCACGGTTTATCGCGTAATCGCGAAAGTACGCAACGCTCTATCACGTATACGCGAAGGCACGCAGCGCTGGCGTGATTGTTAGACACGGCACGATTTAGGGGTTCATTCATATATTTTCATGACTAAACGGTTGTTTATGCCCGAGGGGCCGCTTGCGGCCCGAGGGCATAAACAACCGTTTAGTCATGAAAATATATGAATGAACCCCGTTCATACATACCAGAACATTTTGTGATTCTTATTTCATCAAAATATTAACAAAAAATAACAAGAAACATCATTAAAAACCATGAATTTTGTTCGTTCTCCCTACCACTGCAATCGCACATCCGGGCCACCGGGCATAAACGCTGTTTATGCCCGGCTCTCGACCAATCACGCGCGCCGTTATATAGCGCGTATGTATGAACGAATAATCGGCCCTCATGAATATGCGAGAACTTACATCATATACACGGGGACTTTGACTGGTGATACGCTCTCTGCTTTCTTTCTCCTCTGTGGTTTTATCATAACATTCTAAATTATTGATTATATTTATTAGAATTACGAATACAGGTGGGAGTAACAATGTTGACCTTAACACGTGGTTTGACGTCATATTTTCTACCATATTGAAACCTAGTATGATATCTAACACAATTTTTCCCGTCCCGCAAACACGACTCTATTTGGTAATTCTTTGGACAGCCGAGAAAAAAGCCTAAAAATCGGCAATTTATTTTTCGCTTTTTAGAGGAGGATCGGGTCACCAAATGCCTTTCATTGGATTTGCCTTTGATAATAATCACCTGATGGTTTTGTGGGGAAGAGAGTTAAAATCTCAGATATTCTTACTGCAAATGGTAAAAGTAAATGCTTTGATTCATAATAGGAATGCATTTAATCGACATTGTCGATTGTAAAGGTCCTTGACCAGTGGACTTCGGTTGTATATATAAATGCGCATATATAAATGCGCACGTGACCAGACGGCCAGTGCCATGTTCGTGTTACCTCACTGTCAATCACTGAAATTTCGACCACAGTTCCAGGTGGTGGCCGCATTGCATTCTCTAAATTCAGTAAATTTTCATCGTCAACCGTGTAATTGAATGGGATTATTTTGAAATTTTAAAACGCTTGAAATATCACAAACAAATAGGCCTATGTTGATAAATAATATCGTTATGAATATGGCAGACGGCCGAATCCGGATTCGGCTTTTGGTAAATTCATTTTACACATGCATTACATTTGAATTCGAGAACAAGGGATCAATGCTATACCTATAGAGGGCAGCATATCGATTTTTTAACGGTTGCCGTCGGTGACCGTACTGTGATGCACCGTCAACTAACCCTGTATGCCGCCCTCTTTTGATTACTTATTATGCTGTTATCATCTGGTCTCCGTTAGAAAATTGATATGCTGCCCTCTATCATGTACAGCATTGATCCCTTGTTCTCTAATTCAAATGTAATGCATTCGTAAAATAAATTTACCAAAAGACGAATCTGGATTCGGCCGTCTGCCGTATTCATAACGATATAATTATAAGCTAAAACCGTTGGGGTTCGATAATGAACCCCACAAAATTAACCGACCATGATGCAGTCATGTCTACAGTAGAATTCATCTCGACCTTTGCAGGACTTAACCCCATTAAAAGCTATTAAACCAAGATAACACTCATTGAAACAGCTCAACTGATTAAATCAGATCTTCTCTGGTTGTGCACAAGTGTCTATTTTAATGTGCGATATCGCAATAAAGCTGGTATTATAGCTTCAGTTGGGTAACCGATTATAAAGGAAACGAAAGGAAACAATGGTATGTGTACCTTTGTTCACGAAATGAGACAATTGCCTGCTTTTTGTAAACCAGCATTCTTGAAAATGAGCAACATAATGATTGTTGACTTAACACGGTTTGGAAATAATTTCTTCATATTTTTGGTGTTATCTGTCGTTTACATATCCTTCCTAAAACACAAAAGTGCGACCCTCTCCAAACACCTAAATTAGCTAAAAATTTAGGACATGTTACAAAACTATAATTGTCTAGAATTTTAGAAGAGTACTTTTAATATTGGCCGGTTATTTTTCACACAGCGACGTTAACTAGTCATATCCCCATACTTTTAACGTAGGGTTATTTGTAGAGGTCACGCGTCAATGGGAAAGAGCACTGTGTATTGTGTATAGGAAAACGGACAGTAACTGCAGTATGGACTATATTGGAAAATGCCATACGGCCGGGCGGTTTCACAAGTTGCCGGCTCGATCATGTCATCCGCCGCCTGCACAGTTCTGACCTTAAAGCCAATCATGTCCCCTTTCATACTTTCATGCCGTTGCGACAAGAGGCATGACTTATCAGCCATTCACAAGTCTCGATTGTGTCTGTTTGTCTACAATGCGCGTGTGTCACGCCGCTCGGCGGCAAGCAGCATGATAGTATGAAACCAGCACTACGTCATAGATATGGCCAATTGGCACGCCCATTTAGCACGGAAATTATGAAATATAAGTTTGTAAATCAGCTATATCTAGCTTTTCCGTAGTTAATTTTTTTCCGTGATGGAAAACGTTAATAAAGAGTTTATCTTTCGGGTCAAGTTATTTTACCCTTTGCAATCAATGCCACTATTTTGCAAAAGCAATTTTCCTTGCGACCTGTCATTTTCCCTTATACTTTTGCACGGGGAGTTTATGTACATCCGGGTACCTTATATCGTTTAATACGGTATGGCGACTTGTAGATGTCACGTGCGCATTTATATATGCGCATTTATATATACAACCGAAGTCCACTGTTGACCCGATCGACAGCCTACATCCCCTATTTTTCTTCATTAAATATGAACCTATGTTATCAGAAGAAATCTCATTGTTCTCATTATTCAGTAATATTTGACTCCCAAGATATTTTCCGTTTAAATGTTGTGAACCACAATTTCATTAATTGTGGTGAGCACAACAGGAAATTTGCTTACCGTATAATTCCGTCTACACGCATATGTGACGCGATCGAGTAAAACTAGTCGGAACAATCCTAGTTTTGAGATATGGACCAAATAATGTGAATAGGGTGGAAAAGATTGACTTTTTTGTACAAATGGAAGGAAAAACATTCTTCTTTCACATGAAAATATGTTTTGATGATATTCCGAAGGGAAAATGTTAAGAAAGTGACTTTTTTTGACCCCATCCAACTTCGGTAATTGTCACAAATTGTGAAATTATTCCAAAAGAAGCTCGGATTTAGCGTTTTGTTATGCCAAATTTCGTAAACCAAAGGTATCGTTGCTAAGTTGACTTTGTATTTACATATATTTTAGGTGTGCTAAAAATGACTCAATTAAAGTACTCTAACTTTACACTTGAATTTCTTTCTTCCATTTCTTTCTTTTTAATGTACCGGTGTTCAAATTGTTGTTAGGTCGTATTGACATGGAGTTTTCACAGATGTAAAGATTTAAATATGCTAAAAATGAAAGTTTAAGAATCACGAAATTGACCTTGGCCTAATTCAGACTGATTTTGCTTGATCGCATCACAAATGAGTGTTTTTGTACGAAAGCCGAAAGACAGACACTTTCCACACAAACATTATTTTGAGTTTGATCTTCTAGTACACCCAGAATATTGGATTCAGGTTTATGTCAGCAGTGTAATCTCTGTTCTTTATGCTTTCCAGCAATATAGGCCTATACTTTTACATTACCTGTAATTAATACATAAAATGGTATAACCATTCATCTCAAAATTTATATTTTCAGCTATAAAAAAACGTATGTCACACGTATGGCTATATTTATTTCCTAAATTTTCAAACTAATATCAATGAAGCAATTATTTAGCTTTTGCTTCATGATATCTGATACTCTCGAAAAGTTTATGTCGGATAATCACTTCGCAGAAGTGCATTCGTCAAGATAATCGCACTCGACCGTGGGGTTATTGCATTTAGCTCTCGTGCAATAACCCCACGATTATCTTGACTAGTGCACTTTCTTCTACTATTTTTCTCTCCGTCGTTGTACGAGGCACTGCAGACGTCATTTACGCACACGATAGCATTCTGTGCGACGGCGTAACTAATAATCCGACGATTAGGACCTTTTTTGTCCAAGTTACCAGACTATACTCAGCTCAGACTATGATCACTATCTCACATGGCGCAAGAAAGACGGATCGCGAAAGTACAGTGACCGCGCCGCCCGAAAGAGGCGGTTAGTGGATTTTTGTGGTTATTTTTTCTTGAGCGATTAGAGTCGGAGTATAGTTGGTAATTGAGAAAAAACAGGTCCTACTCGTCGGACTAGTTAGTAACGGCCGATTCGTATATTAGCTCTTTCTGATTTCAACCATTAGCTTATGCTTCGCCCTCAATATGCATCGTTATGTTGTAGATCAAAATTGAAAAAACGAAAAGATATAATCAATTAAAATGGGATAATGCGACCACAGGCCAGTCGTTTGTTGTTGCCGACCGGAAGTAACACCATCATACTCATGATTGAACATCATGACATACCGTTACTGTGATATGTTTTTGTTGGCAAATAAAATAAAAATTGTTGAAGGCACTCACCTATTACTTAACTGGTCTGGCAACTCTATAATTATTGGATACAAACCAAATAAACCTCTTCAAGAGTATACGTCTTCTTAATTAATAAGTGTGAAACCGATACTTTTTATTACAATGTATTTGAGTTAATATTACACTTTGTAGTAACTAGATGCTCAAGTTCATTATCTAGTAACTAGATGCTCAAGTTCATTATCTATTGTATTTTAAAACGCAAAGCAATGGCTAAATAACGTCTCGAACTACTAATCCAGACAAGAACTGAAATCATATGCGATGCAGTAAAAATGTTGCACACAGTGGCAAATCATCGTGAGTATGATTAATAGCCTTTACTTGACGCTGTGCCAGGGCTGGCAATTTAGGACATACTACAATAACGCGGGAAATACCATTCTAATTCAGTGATTGTTTGTCACATTTATTGAACTAGCTACTCCCGCTTAGTGGCTACAATTTGAAAAGGTTTTGGCACATTTGTTGCTCCTAGACTACTTTCCAGGTTCACTTTGTCACAACCCTCTGGCAATTTGAACGCGAATTGATGAAGTAGATGAGAGAAGATCACAGATAGTTCCATCTTCGCTAGATGTTCACCGAGGCACTTGCGGCTTCCTGAAATTACAAAATTACAACATTACAAAAACCTGTCAGTTTCCTTGGAATACAAGACGCACCATATATCGATCGGGGGAAAAATGAGACAATATTTTTCGAAATGAACGATTGACATCGTCCTCGAACCCTCTTTTAGACCCAAAGTATCCTAATTTGGGTTCATTTTGACAATGTCTCCTGGTAACTTATTATGGGCAGCGAGGCACAGAAACAATTTTGAAAATTTCGCCATGCACGCTACTTCTAGCATTATAATGTTCAACAACAATGCTCAATATGCATTATTTCGTCGGTCGCAACACATAGTGGCGTAGAGTGATTTTCCAAATGTTCCGTTTCACATAGTGGCGTATAGCTTTAGAGCTAACTATTATCCTATAACAGTTATTCCTTGTTAACTATTAAAGACACAGTTTAATAGTTTGAACCTTAAACTTGAATTTCAAATGGAATCGGGCCACTGAGAGATAACAGTGGAGAAGTATAGACCCCGTTACTAGTAGCATATCCTTCAACGTATTTTGTCCTTCACGTACGCCACTGTGTGTTGCGACCGACGATTTGTTTGTGTTGCTTGAATAATAATAAAATGATAAATAATAAATTTTGATTTATTTTGCAGAGGATTCAAAGCCCTATGATTTAGCTGCCATGGTGAATCCTCACAATCAGATCGCATCAACTCATCCAATTGCAGCCGAACCCGGCGCAAACCCATCCGCACCTAGATTGTAACATCCACCAATTGTCTGTGCAGCTCCCCAAATTCAATTGGGTGACGGACAACTAAACAACTAATCACCGATTTTGAAAATAGGAGGCCACTGCAGATCCAGGAGAAAACCTGCGAAAGCGAGCATGGGTGGGGACAATCAAGTTCACATACGGTCCTTAGGCACGACTGGGGCTTGAATCCGGCTGGTGAGGGAACAACCGCTGCACCAACTCGCTCTCTCGAGTTGGCAGCCATGAACCCCTTCATAAGCCATGAAAGTTTCTAAAGTGCGGTTTATTTCCATTATAAAGTCTGTGGCAAACAGCATCTGAACGTATTGGGACAGTCAGGGTATTTCACCCTACGCTTTTCGAGACTGACTACGAAACGTATGTACAGGTATTGCTGTTCATGGGACCGACGAGACAGCTTAACGTCCCCTCCGAACGACGATGTATTATCATGGTTCATTTATTTAATTCTAAATGCACCGTTAGTAGAGCGGGAATCTGCATTTAACCTACAAATAATGTAAATTAAACTAAGACTGTTTATATACAGATACAGACATTTGTAAAATTGTTATTACAGTAACTGTGTTTTGCTATCATAGAACATGAAATTGCTGCCATCACTCATGTATGGAAACCAACAAAATAGTGGTCCACTTTCAGCCTCTTGCAAACATGGCTTTCTTATTAACCTCACCGGGTTTGGTAATATGTATTTTCGAAGAAACTGAAGTTCAAATATTAAAGTATTTAAATATTAAAGTATTTTTAAATAAGCGGTGCTTACCTATAGAAAATGGCACGTATTGCTGAGGACGATAAACTTTTCCATCTTTGTCCAAAAACCTTTCAGGTCTAAATTGCTCAGGATTTGGCCAGACTTCTGGATCATGATGAATCGCCCAGATGTTACAAAGAATTAGAGCACCTTTAGGAATATTATATCCTAGCAGAGTCGTGTCTTCAGCTGCTTCGTGGGGTACACCTAAAGGAACTATAGACGCATAACGTTGCACCTCCATGATTGTAGCTTCAGTTAGCGGTAAATGATCGTCGAGCCGTGGTAGACGATTCCGGCCCACGGTAGAATCAATTTCGCGCTGTATACGAGACTGGATTTCCGGATACGCCGCCATTAGAAGTAGACTCCATCGAAGACTGGTAACTGTTGTCTCAGTACCCGCGGCAAACAGTTGAGAAACAGTTTGATACAAACTTGTGTTAGAGATCAACAATTGTTCGGTACTACTGTTATTGTTTTTACCATTTTCTAGTTCTGATATGTAGACATCGATATAGTCCCGTAATTTGCTATTATCATACGTCTCCATGTGGTTGTTCACAATATTACTAATAAAATCTCGCATTTGAGCACTGGTTTGCCGTATATGTTTGGGTTGAAAATGAGAAAGTATCGAAATAAACAATATGAGCCCCCCTTGTCCAGCTGTTTCGACTTGTTTCTCTAATATTGTTATAATACGCCGAAACTCGTCATCCGAATAATCAAATCTTTTGCCGAAAACAACCGAGCATAGAACATTGGACAAGCAGTTGTGCAGGTCCGCTGCAGGATCAAATGGATTGTCCGAATTACGATGAAATTCTTGAAGAAGAAATGTCGTCTCTTCGGCAATTTTGTTTTGGAAACTGGATTTCCCGATGCCAAATTGTCGAAATTGGTGCAGAGTAAATCGCCGTTGATATTGCCATAGTTTCCCAGACCCACATAACACACCTGGAAAATGCAAAAAAAAAATCAAATTTAAACCAAATGCATAGTCACAAGCATATATAGTGTTTTTTATGAAAGCTAAATTAATTCGAAGCAAGCGTAAATATACCAATACAATAGATTGGTCTTAAAATAATACTTGATTGTATATGCTTGGATCCGTAATTTATTTGCTCAAACTCCATAATGGCGCCTGGATTAATGTAGCTTTCATCGGAAGCATTCTATATGCTTGTAGACGGGGTTTTACGGTAT
Source organism: Amphiura filiformis (assembly GCF_039555335.1). Lineage (NCBI taxonomy): Eukaryota > Metazoa > Echinodermata > Ophiuroidea > Amphilepidida > Amphiuridae > Amphiura > Amphiura filiformis. The sequence continues at coordinate 1,262,403 of NC_092647.1, read as the reverse complement.
GTGAGTTTTAACCCACTGCCTGCCTTTTTTCCTTTCTCATTGTTTTCAATTCCGACATCGCAACTACAGTAACTTATTTCAAGCTTTTCGGATTGGCGGCTAGTCTTAACTCCGTGCCATTTAATTTTTAGATGGGTCTCATCAGATCATGCAGATGGCGGTGTTGTGTTGATATCCTGTCTACCATATCGTTACCATCGGCATCTGATGATTACTTTAGTCCACGTAGCAAAAACGAAAAACTGGGTATGAGTGGACTAACAAATGCACCCTCATTTTCAAAGGCCAAATGAAGGTTATACTGGGTCAAATTATAGCTCAAATTATAGTTATCTACCTACGACTAATCAGTCTGGAGTTAATTGGCAAAAAAGGTCAAAAGATGAAATTTAGCTCGTTACCATGGTAACACAGCAAAAGAGCCCAATGTAAATGTCGCACATAGTGTATTTTTCTGAATCAAAATAATATGAATCTAGAGTATTCTTTAAAATAAAATTGATCCTTGCTCAGAAGTGACTCCTTTTGACATACCCGTCACATACATGGTTCCCAAGAGGGTAAGTCCCATCTACTGATCTAAGACATTTTTGGTCAATCAAAAAACCAATAGATTATTTTTCTTGTTTTAAAGTTTGGAGCACAGACTGATTAGTTGTGTGCGCGTTTTTGTTGCTACCTTTTATCATCTTCACTGAGAAATACAGCCATGGAACTTTCGCCCAAGAAAAAAAGTTGCATTTTTCTGCATGGGCTTTTTGTGCATCACTTTTTGTTTGAGACCTTTCAATTAATTGAAAAGAAATGTTTCTGTTTTTTGGGGTTTTTTTTGTTAAAATAACTTGAGTTAAGATGTTCTTAACTTTGGTTTCACACGTTTTATAGTTCCGTGAGAATATAGCATTATTGAAATTTCATGCATAAACAAAATTGCACTTTCCTACATTGGCTTTGCATTATTAATTACTACGATGTTGCTTTGTATCTTGTGAGTAGTTAATTATTTAACTTTGTTTACAAGCTGAAAGTATTTCATGAGATGGGAAACCCCCTTGTACTTGCAAAGCCTTTGCATCGGGGCCTGAGATTGGAATTCCAGTTTCCTTTCTCACGAAGTAAGGGCTAAGAGTAAAATTGTACAATTGTGTTTGGGAGTGGCCTTCTCTCTTTTCTCTTTTTCCTAGCTATTTCTTCCATTTCTTGCTTTGTTTATCAAAGCTATCTTGGCCAGCATGCATATATTAGCCTACACTGGCTATCCAGGCTTGTGCATTTGTATGAGCTTGGAACGGTCCATGGTTTTCCATGGATTAGCATGTGTTCCTCACGGACCAACCTGGGTAAACAAACAAACAAACAAACAAACAAGAGTGGTGTGGAAAGTCATTTTAGAATTCCACCAAATTATTGTTAACAAAGTCAGATCTATACTTGGAAATCCCCAGTTCATTGTGTTGCACCATAGGAAAAAAAACTCAGGAAGTGATGTAATGAGAAAGGTTAATGTGTATAATTAATCTTGGGAAAATCCCTTGGATTGTGAAATGGAGATTATTTTGGGAATTCCCTCGGGAAGTAAATGTGACTGAATGGTCTATTAATAGATTGGGAGTATAAAAAGGTGAGAGCTTGAGTTTGCTGATTACAGAATGTCATGGGAGATTGTAAAACTCCACATGTGTGTGTTGGTCTTTCGTGCTTCAAAAAGAAGTACATTTTAACCAGTTTACATAGCCAATAATTGAGCTATTTTAATACAGCAACGAAGGAGATTTCGAGTACACAAATGTGCTCTTCCTCATCAAAGGATTAAAGTTCTTCTGTGGAATTGCTGGAGTTTGCTGGGTTTATGAAAACCACACATCTGTCAAATACAGCGGAGCAGTGCTAAAGAAGCCTGTTCCCTGGAGAAAGAGCGATTGGTGAAAGAAACACCATTTTTGGAGAAAGCAGCGCAAGGAGATAAATATTTGGAGAAAGCAGCTTAAGGAGATATATTTTGGAGAAAGCAGCGCAAGAAGATAAGTGATTGGAGAAAGCAGCATCATTTTCGTGTGAGGATTTCATACGCAAGGATATTTATAAACGCAAGTGTACAATGGACTTCGCTGACTTTCGCAGGACAATTGAATAAGGATATATACATCAGTCGTCCAGAACATTGCAAGAACTCTAGGATCACCAACAAGAAGACCGCTGGTTAAGTACTGATAGAATAAAACTGTGATTGTGTGATTTTATTGTATATGCAATTGTTGTTATATGTACCAATCATACTTTGTTTTCAATTAAAGTCTTAGATTTTGTTAGTTTAATCAAACAGTGTATTTGTGTTGTGCATTCCTGTGAGTTCGGGTAAAAGGCTATTTTGGCCTTGAATCAGTACGACTCGTAACAATCTCTGTCATTCGTTTATTTAATTTGCTGAATGAATTGAATGATGTATTTTACTGAGGTAAATTCAAACATCATTCAATGTACTGTTTAATATGATTGTTTCGAATGAAACGCTCTGTCGGCGGAGCAGCTGGGTTTTAACTATAATTGAAGACAGAGTTTAAAAAAGACTAGTTTGCGTATGACGTCCTATCAAGCTGACCAAAAATGCCGTACTGCGCAGGTCAGCAAGGTCAGCAACCAATTACGCCGCGCCTTTGCCCTGCATTCGTAGGTCTTCATTTATAGTGTAGCTTTGGCGTTGGTGAAATGTGGCATGGTATTCCAAAGTTTAGCCACGTCTACTAACAAAATCTTAAAAGGCTGTAACTCCTCCAGCCTAAACCAGTATAGATTGTACTAAAAAAACTCCTAAATTAGCTTGAGGAAAAGCATTTATCATCGGTCTATCATTTAGACGCGGGTTCTTAAAAGCTTCTCGTGCAGCCTCACAGCTACTGGTCATTTAATACCACCAGTTTCCTGCCCATATAAAGGCTACAAACATTGCCATATTTGGCAGAAAGTTGGGCAAATATACGGAACGGCTGTATTTGTGTACGATTTAATACTAACACCTAAGTTTGGAAGATATCCAAGAATTGGAAATGCATTCGGACCTGGTTGAAGATTGGCCGGGTGCCACACCCAAACGAGCCATGCTACGGCTACAAACATAGCCGTAATTACCAAAGACATTTGGAAGTTTAGAAACCATGAAATTGCCATAATTCTGTTCAAAGAAATTGAATGTGTAGGCATGCACTGGTTTTGAGTGGCTAGACCGTCGTGCGCAGCGCTTTAAAAGGCACAATGGTGGAATACATATGGTGACGATATCAGGGAAAAGGATAAGTGAATGAAAAGTTTGTTCAACTTCATAGAATTTACTGTACATGTCCAGTCAGCATGGTCAAACTGCACTGTAATGAGGTCACGATTGCATCCAGCCACTTCTCCGTGTATCAAATTATCAAGCTCAAGTCAACGCCTGGCTCGATGGCGTGGTCTATTGACCTTTTCCCTCGATCCCATCATGCACTATTCCAGGGGGTATGACGTAGTCCATCAACCTCATAAATCGTGTGCACCCAATGGTCTTGGCAATTATTTTGTCTAATAATAATTATGGGCATGATTCCATATAAATGGATTTTTATAAAGAACATCGATGTTACTAATTATGTAATTAATAAATACACGAGTGATGCAGTTATAGAGCGATGTAGAACATCTGTGTAAGAGATGTTGTTTACGGGTGTTGTTTTTTTCATCTCTGAAAAAAATGAAACGGACGCCGGCAGAAATTCACTGCGTGTCCTGTCATTGGTTTTTCACCTCTAGGTCTATAAAACGTATACAAAGTTAGGGGTCGTGTAATAATTATGTGTACCCCGGGGTGAATTCTCAAAATGGTCTGCCAAAATCGCTTGCCCCCCCCTTTGGCCGTGCCAAAAATCTTTGCCCCCCTTTCGACGTGCCAAAAACCTTTGCCCCCCTTTGACGTGCCAAAAATCTTTGCCCCCCCCCTTACACATGCAAGATTTTGGGGAACCCGAATTTAAAACCTTAAATTGTCTTAACATATCGTTATGAATACGGCAGACGGCCGAATCCGGATTCGGCTTTTGGTAAATTCATTTTACACATGCATTACATTTGAATTCGAGAACAAGGGATCAATGCTATACCTATAGAGGGCAGCATATCGATTTTTTAACGGTTGCCGTCGGTGACCGTACTGTGATGCTAGCCTGAGTCCCTGGCCTCTCACTCGCAAAATGGCGGACAAACATGGTGATGCACCGTCAACTAACCCTGTATGCCGCCCTCTTTTGACTACTTATTATGCTGTTATCATCTGGTCTCCGTTAAAAAATTGATATGCTGCCCTCTATCATGTACAGCATTGATCCCTTGTTCTCTAATTCAAATGTAATGCATTCGTAAAATAAATTTACCAAAAGACGAATCTGGATTCGGCCGTCTGCCGTATTCATAACGATTATAATGCGAGCGGGAAATTTTGCATATTTGAACGTGTTCGTAGCGTTTTCCTACACCTTTTTAGGGCATAATATAGAAACGGTGCCCAAAATATCTGTGCCAAAAATTACTTGCCCCCCCTTTCGACCTGCCAACAATCGCTTGACCCCCTTTCGACCTGCCAAAAATGCTTGCCCCCCTTTTGGCCTGCCAAAAATCTTTGCCCCCCTATAATTCACCCCGGGGTACACATAATTATTGCACCACCCCTTAGGTTTCAATGCCCGTATTCCAGAATGTAATGAACAGAACTCTGTACACCCCGGGGAGATGATGCGTTTTGCGACACCCGCCAGGCGGAAGTACCCCTCTGGAATAGTGCATGATGGGAAAGAGGGAAAAATGTCTATTCATTTGTACAATGAAGCGATGAGAGTAAATACAGAAATTTATTTATCGTCACTGAAGTATTCAGTCTTCTGGTTGCTATTATTATAGCAGTGTAGCGTCGTGTCGTTTAGAGCAAATTAATCCCATTGCGTAACGGGACGCGAACCGTGGACCTACTTTCAATATAAACATCATCTTTTTTTAAACTAAACAAAACTGCGGATAAATTGCCCGTGGAAATTTATATCTGTTTAATTATTTAATTCATAATATTCTTTTTTGGGGTAAGAAAAATATTGATATCGGCTCGCAAACGGTAAATAAATCTTAAAATCTTTACTGGAAAAGGCCACTAATTTCCAGGTTAGAGTCACTTCCTGGATACATTTGACAACTGTAAATTCTTCCTGGAGCTTCCTATTTATCATTTTGAATGCTGTGAAAGTTGTAGCAAAAATCCAGGTATATAAAATATCAAAATTGATAATTAAAATCTAGCCAACTGGACTTACTATTTCCTCAAGCCGTCTGATTTCAGTTCTGTGACTAGTGGCGTGCGCAGCACATTGAAAGTGTTCAGTTCCCCCGAATGGAGTCTGTTTAGGAGCAAATTTTGAAGTTTTTAGCGTTTTTTCCCGAACCCCCCGAATGACCAACAAAAGTGGGGGCCATGGCCCCCCTGCCCCCCCCCCCCTTTTGCGCACGCCACTGTCTGTGACCCCGTCATGGATCACTGGCCAATCGCCGCCGAGAAATCAGACGGCTTGAGGAAGCATCCAGGATAGGATGTGAAACTGCGTCGCCAGTCAAAAAAGTAAGTCCAGTTGACTAGATTTTAATTATCAATTTTGATAGCAAAAATTATATATTTTGCACGTTTTCAGCGTTGCTATGGTAAAATACATTGTCCAAAGTCGCTATGCAATGGACAGACCACGCGACGTGTGTAAGAGCCCAATACGTAACAAAAGCCCAGTACGTAACAATTTACGTATAGTCCAGTCAAAGTGGGTTTTGACTCACCACTAATTGCAACAGAATTTTTTTTCACTGCTATAAATGTCAGAGATGTCCCCTGAACAGCATACAAAAAGTATACTAAAATATACTTGGTGGAAAGGTCATACAGGGGTCAAATTTCAAAATCGCTCCAATAATTGAAGAGCTTATTTCCAAACCGTGTTAAGTCCACAAGATTCACTTTGAAGAAAATCAGGAATTTTCTTTATGGCAATGAAAAAAAGTTCGATTTCTATAAAATTACAGTGAAGTGAAGGTGACATATATAGGACCATAAAAACATGTTAAGTTAAAATCTAGAGACTTTTGATTTTTTTAAATGTTTTAAAAATAGCATGGACTTAACACGTTTTGACACAAAACGCAATTTCTGGCATGGACTTAACACATTTTGACACAAAACATAGTATCTGTAACACAGAACTAACCATATTTTTCTCAAACTAGTCTTAAAAGATAACAAATTTATTAAAAACATACAAAATGTGATTCTCTCTACTATAAAACACAATTTTGCCACAAAACACCTTGCATCTCGAACCCCCTCCTACTGCCCATTTTTTTACAAAAATTCGACGTTTAAAATATTTCAAAATTCAAAACTTAGTTGAATTGCATTTCTCAGAATTGAATAAACATCATTTCACTGACAATAAGTGATGACCTGAAATATCCACTTGTTTGATCACATTATCACCAATATTTCCCCTCCCCCCCCCATGCTGCCACCCTAATCCCATATTGACAGTCGTAAGTTTTTAAGTCCTAAGTTTTTTATACCTTTAACTTTAAAATTATACCTTGAATTTAGTAGCACATTTTGATAATCATACAAAATAATAATATCAAAAACTAACTCTACCACCATCCTCTAACATTAATTCTACCATCACAGCCTCTCCCTCTCCCTCTTCCCACCCTATCCATGTCTTTCTGGAGGTATCTATCAAATATTTCAGAAATCCCATACAAACTAAGCCTACTAATATAAAACAAAAACAACAACAACTAGAGGCAAATGGTGGTCATAGACCACAAACCTAGCTGGGGCATGTTGGTGTTGTGGAGGTATCTGACCCCTGCAAAATGTTCCAAAATGTTCCCCTGTGATGAGGTTTGTTGTCACCGAGTTTTGAGTCCTGTACTCCTCACAGATGTCCAGAAAATGCAATTCTAAGATTTGACCCAGATGACCTTTGACCAGACACCTGCAAGATGTTCCATAATTCACCCCTGGTCATGAGTTGTCACCGAGTTTGAGCCCTGTACCTCTTACAGATGTCCAGATAACGCAATTCTAAGATTTGGCCCCAGAATGATGTCTTTTGAGCTGACCCGTGCAAAATGTTCCAATATGTTCCCCAGGTCATGAGGTTGTCACCGAGATTGAGCCCCGTACCCCTCACAGATGTCCAGATATTGAAATTCGAAGGTTTGACCCCAGCTGACCTTTGACCTGCCCCCTGCAAAATGTTCCAACATGTTCCCCTGGTCATGAGGTTGTCGCCGAGATTGAGCCCTGTACCCTTACAGATGTCCAGATATTGAAATTCGAAGATTTGACCCCAGCTGACCTTTGACCTGATCCATGCAAAATATTCCAAAATGTTACTCTTCTCATCAAGTTTATTGTCACTGAGTTTGAGCTCCGTACCCCTACATATTGCCAGAAAATGCAGCAATTCTAAGATTTGACATGACCCCTGCAAAATGTCCCCCGGGTTGTGAGGTTTGTTGTCACTGAGTTTGAGCCCCATAAATACCCCTTAGGGGGCTATTATTTTCTTTGGAAGGAGGATCCCAAATATACAGGGGGTCATAAAAATAAGAAAAAAAAAATACGGGGGGGGGCATAATACTTTTGATGACCAAAATGTAGGGAGTCACAAGATGACCACAGATAGTGTGTTTATTTTATTCAAAACTAGCGGGAGCTAGTAGAGTAAACAGGAGCAGTTAGTAAACGGGAGTGGTTAATAAAGATGTTGAACGGTGATGATAAACATCCCAGCAAACACAAAAACGTAAACGTTTTAAATAAGTTATATTTTGGCTTTTGGTTTAGGTAAAAACGTTTTAATAACATTAAAATGTCGGGTTATATAAAGGTCATGATAACGTTTTAAAACGTTTTGTATGAAAACACACTACAACAATATTTTTAAATGTTTTCAAAAATGTTATTGTAAACTATTTTTGCAAACATTTTTGCCAAATATTGTGTCAATACTAAAATAACATTATGTTAAAATATTTGAACCCAGGAAACACAGAAATGTTCTTCAAATGTTTTTTCAAAACCTTTCAATAACATTTAAATGTCGGGTTATATAAAGGTCATGAAAATGTTTTTAAAACGTTTTTGAAAATATTTTGGGCAAACATTTTTCGCAAAATATTTTTTCAACCCCAAAATAACATTCTGTTTAGAATGTTTGTATCAAGTTTTCAAGAATGTTTTTGGAATGTTATTAAAATGTTTTTATACCCTTTATATAACCGACATTTTAAATTTTTTGTAAAACATTTTGTTTGCTGAACAGTAGAATATCATAAAATGTTTTTAAGGTTATGAAAACGTTTTATAACCTTAATATACCCTTTATATAACCCGACATTTAAACGTTTTCTGACAACCTTTTATAACCTTTTGCGAATGATGTCGAAAACATTTTGTGTTTGCTGGGATTGTGTCTTGGACTAAAACATGAATAGGAATTATTATTATTACCCAGGTATAATTCTGGTTTACCCTGTGCACCCTGTGTTTTAGGGTTTGGTTAGGGGGATGTCATTTTCTTCGTCGGGTGGGGGGGGGGGGCGGGGACCCTCCTATTGCGGGCACAATCTTTTTTTAGCCCCCCCCCCCTATGTTGGGTCGAACATTTTATGACCCCCCCCCCCCCCACCCACTTCCACCTACACAGACTCAAGACAAATTATTCATTGCCGGAACAAAGGCGAGGAGCGCATCAAAACTTTAGAGCAAAGAAAGTGTGTGGAGTGCGTTAAAATTTAATTGTGTGTGTAAGGAAGGCGCTATATGCGCAAAATATCTGCATTATATAATGAAAGATTGTGTGCAAGAATACATGCACAGCGCGCGAAAAGTTTGAGTCACCAGCCCTTAATAATTCTATACCCCTATTTTGGGTGTTGAAAATTATAACCCCCTATAATTGGTCTAAAATTCTATGACCCCCACTCCCCAGTATATTCATGACCCCCCTTCCAAAGAAAATGACAGCCCCTTATAATCTAAATTTAAATTAGAGTTAGGACTAGGGTTAGGTTTATAAACGGTGAGGATGAGGGTTAGGGTTATAATTGGGGTTGCTTAGGGGTAGGGTTATACTTGTGCGCAGGGTCTACCAGAATTATTCCAATACCCATGAATAGTCCTGTAACTATCACTATAGAATTAAATTAATTAAACTATGATCAGTCTTACCTTGTTAGTACTAGCTAGTATTTCTCATTCAAGATCACCATGATTACAGAAAACAGCAAATGGGTGATAACCATGATAACAATAAAATGTACTGGTACCATTAACTCACAGATTATAAACATTTATCCACAGAATATAGAAGGAATTTTATCATACCACGATGCACTAACCAATTCATCTAACACTGAAACCTTTTAGAAATGCAGTTTTAACTTGTTGTAGGGCATAAGGTTGTGCAATAAAAATTATTTACAATATTACTTGTATACCATGACCAATTGACCCCTAAAACAGCTCAAATGTTACAGTCCATGACATATATACTACATCAAATGTAATGTGGCACCACCATAGTGCTGCCTTGCACGCACAGTATAATACCCAGTGGTATCATGAAGGGTACCTGCACTTCTTTTACAGTTACCAATTACTAGACTTTTAAAGGCTTTTATACTATTTTCCCCAACTTCATAAACAAAAAAAAAGGTAGGGAAAACAAATGAATTCATATCCCGCATTCATGTAGGTCTATTCCATTTGCAAGCTATTTTTGTGTTGCGCATAATCTTAAACCATGTTTAATTTCCCTGTAAAATACAAGAACACCAATTGTTAATGTTTTAAACCACACACTGGGATTCAAATATATATTAATGCAAGATGTTTTTAATCAAACAAAATAAGATACATACTCTAAGATATAAGTATAAAACAAAAAACCCTAACATCAGAAGACAAGAAAATCCCCAACAATCATTTACTTAAGCAAAACATAGAGCCTGTAAACAAATGCTAGCTAGAGTTTGATATTAACTGCCATGATAATGGCACTGAAAGAATTAAAGTTCCTACTGCAAAGGAAACACATCTGATAGTTTCATATACCGGTACTAACATTGGAATTACTAATCAAGCCAAAAACACATTCATTACAAAGAAAGAGGCCAGAGAACACTTTCATTAATACAAAGAAAGAGGTCGGACATATAACCATGCAGAAATAAATGCTAAACATTTTAAAGCCTGGCTCATTAATCCCCTGTTTCCAAACATACCACCAAAGTCTGTAAAATACGGGTGCAAAATCAAAATCTTAAAGATAAGCCAGAGCCTAATACTAGTACTTTTAATAGTAAACATAATATTAAACCCATAAATTTATACTACAATTACTGTTAAGGAGTGCCTTTAACACACCTGCATGGTTTATATCAAAAATCAAATTTCTATTAAAAAACCTATATAAATATGCCATTACTGCTTATTTCCACTGCATTGACATTCAACCTTAAAGAAAACCTTTGGCTTTGCAATCACCTAAAGTTATTCACTTTGTTCATGTGCCCATATGCCATTATTTCAACTATTGCTTCCTACACAAACTACTGTCACTATTATCCAAGTTTTCTGCAACAACCTTTCAATTCCAACTAACTACATCCAAAATCATATTAGCCATCAATCCTCCCACACATATATTCCCTGGCTTGCAGAAACAACAGGTCATTAATTACCTTTTCAACTAATTAAGTGCCTTAGGTTAAATAACAAATTACAGTAACAAACTAACAAACACATTCATTCCTTTAGAAAAACAATGATTCAAAAAGACCAAACCATATCTTCACTAGTCAAATAATTCTTACATAGCATCAAGTCAGGGTTTCATACTCAAAGGGTAAAAAAAAAAAACATGTGCATTTTCACTTTGTTGCCAGCGGAAGAAAAACGGGAAGATTACAGTGGTTTGTTTCCAGCGGAAGAACCGAACGATTACAATACCTAGCTGGGGGTGTAAAACCCCCAGCTAGGTAACAACTTTTTATGCAGACCAAATTCATGTATACTAGTCTCAGGACCAAGGGCGCACACCACTAAATAATCGTCCCATTGAAATACACGGGAAAATACAAGAAAGTAAGTTTGTTTTTCTACCCCATGTAACAACATTTTTAATATTTTGATCGAATCAACGTCTTAAATAAAGATTAAACTTTTATTTAAATTTGATTTTTTTGACAAGTTGAGACAAGCTTAAAAGATACGAACTCCTGAACAGCGCCATCCCGAATTTCGGCCGACACTCTCGCCTCCTTACCGGTTCCGGCCATGATATTGTTCCGAGGGCCTATTGCCCATGTACATTCGATTCGGAACATTTTCTGAACAGATTTGAAATGTTGAGCTCCTATTCTATCGTTTTTATCAAAACAACCAAGAGTCACTCAAATTTGGTTCCCTTGGGACGCCGATATATTTCGCATAGGCGCTATTTTTTACCGGAACTATGAAGGGTTACACCAAATGCGGAAGGATTTAGTGTAGTGCACTCTTATAAGAAAAAATATTTTTGATATTCTTTATTTTTGGAATCAGTGGTCAACATCCTAAAAAAGTGTAATTACTTTTTATCGCTAGTCGCTCTAAAGTTATAAATCAGGGCTCCAAACAAGCTGGGACTGGGTGAAATATATGATACTTTTCGCAATTTTCGATATTCAAGGGCCAGAGCAACATTTTGACCATGTTAAACTGTATTTAGAATCCCATTAACATCAGGAAAGTGACTTTGTTTGTTAAAAGTATGTACAATCACAAATATAACATGACCGAAAAGCGACATGTGATCATTTCACCCCCCACCCTTATATCATGCATAATATAAGGACGTGCAAGTAGTCATGTGCCTAAAGTTTGTGGGGGGGTATGGGTAGATAGAACGTCAATTTGACACTCTAAAATGTTAAATTTCCCAGTTGTGTGTATTATTTTGCAAGATCTAAAATTAAGAACCCCATCATTCGAATTTTTTGATAAATTTCTCTCTTGGGAATTGAATATTTGGTCATATAATAAAAATGCCGTCATTTTTCCATCATTAGGCCGTAATATAGTATGCTTTGACTTTAAATGTCTATTGAGACCCAATTAAAGGTTCAGTGATTATTTTCAAAACGGTTATAATTGAGTTTTGATCTTATAATTACATTTTGCATCAAAATAATTCCAAAGATGTTTCATTTTTTCTGCACCGAGATAATCAAAAGTGACCACTTCTATGATATTGTGGCCAAAATAGCTCAATTTCAAAAGCCCGGTCTTAAATTGTCAATTCGACGGGAACTTGTGTTTTGAAGCGAATTTCTCGCGCGTTTAAGAATGAAATCGCGTATTTGTAGACGGAAATAGAAAACAGATCTTTTTTCTTTGCAAAAACATCAGTTTCAGACAAAAATCTCAACTTTTTGGCACTTAAAATCAGGTATTAATCATGTCCATAGCCTATAAAAATGAGTCTTCGAAGGGCGCACACCACTAAATAATCTTCCCATTAAAAAAAAAAAAAAAATACAAGAAAGTAAGTTTGTTTTTCTACCCCATGTAACAACATTTTTAATATTTTGATCGAATCAACGTCTTAAATAAAGATTAAACTTTTATTTAAATTTGATTTTTTGTTACAAGTTGAGACAAGCTTAAAAGATACGAACTCCTGAACAGCGCCATCCCGAATTTCGGCCGACACTCTCGCCTCCTTACCGGTTCCGGCCATGATATTGTTCCGAGGGCCTATTGCCCATGTACATTCGATTCGGAACATTTTCTGAACAGATTTGAAATGTTGAGCTCCTATTCTATCGTTTTTATCAAAACAACCAAGAGTCACTCAAATTTGGTTCCCTTGGGACGCCGATATATTTCGCATAGGCGCTATTTTTTACCGGAACTATGAAGGGTTACACCAAATGCGGAAGGATTTAGTGTAGTGCACTCACCAAACAAGAACTATGGCGATTAACTATTGGAAGCTCTATGCCGTGCTACTTGCCTACGAGCTGCCCACAAGGGCAGTGTTCGTGGACTTAAGGGCGCACACCACTAAATAATCGTCCCATTGAAATACACGGGAAAATACAAGAAAGTAAGTTTGTTTTTCTACCCCATGTAACAACATTTTTAATATTTTGATCGAATCAACGTCTTAAATAAAGATTAAACTTTTATTTAAATATGATTTTTTGGGACAAGTTGAGACAAGCTTAAAAGATACGAACTCCTGAACAGCGCCATCCCGAATTTCAGCCGACACTCTCGCCTCCTTACCAGTTCCGGCCATGATATTGTTCCGAGGGCCTATTGCCCATGTACATTCGATTCGGAACATTTTCTGAACAGATTTGTAATGTTGAGCTCCTATTCTATCGTTTTTATCAAAACAACCAAGAGTCACTCAAATTTGGTTCCCTTGGGACGCCGATATATTTCGCATAGGCGCTATTTTTTACCGGAACTATGAAGGGTTACACCAAATGCGGAAGGATTTAGTGTAGTGCACTCTTCTAAGAAAAAATATTTTTGATATTCTTTATTTTTGGAATCAGTGGTCAACATCCTACAAAAGTGTAATTGCTTTTTATCGCTAGTCGCTCTAAAGTTATGAAACAGGGCTCCAAACAAGCTGGGACTGGGTGAAAAATATGATACTTTTCGCAATTTTCGGCATTCAAGGGCCAAAACAACATTTTGACCATGTTAAACTGTATTTATAATCCCATTAACATCAGGAAAGTGACTTTGTTTACTAAAAATATGTACAATCACAAATATAACATGACCGAAAAGCGACATGTCATCATTTCACCCCCCCCACTCTTATATCATGCATAATATAAGGACGTGCAAATAGGCATGTGCCTAAAGATTAGGGGGGGGTATGGGTAGATATAACGTCAATTTGACACTCTAAAATGTTAAATTTCCCAGTTGCGTGTATTATTTTTGCAAGATCTAAAATTAAGAACCCCATCATTAGAATTGTTTGATAAATTTCTCTCTTGGGAATTGAATATTTGGTCATATAATAAAAATGCCATCATTTTTCCACCATTAGGCCGTAATATAGTATACTTTGACTTTAAATGTCTATTGAGACCCAATTAAAGGTTCCGTGATTATTTTCAAAACGGTTATAATTGAGTTTTGATCTTATAATTACATTTTGCATCAACATAATTCCAAAGATGTTTCATTTTTTCTGCACCGAGATAATCAAAAGTGACCACTTCTATGATATTGTGGCCAAAATAGCTCAATTTCTATAGCCCGGTCTTAAATTGTCAATTCGACGGGAACTTGTGTTTTGAAGCAAATTTCTCGTATGTTTAAGAATGAAATCGCGTATTTGTAGACAGAAATAGAAAACAGATCTTTTTTCTTTGCAAAGACATCAGTTTCAGACAAAAATCTCAACTTTTTGGCACTTAAAATCAGGTATTAATCATGTCCATAGCCTATAAAAATGAGTCTTCGAACACAGTTTGCTACAAAACTGGATTGGACTTAACACGTTTTGGAAAAAAATCGATACTTTGTGTGTCAATATTTCGGAACTTGACTAATTTTGGGAAAAAACAAACACATTGCTGGATAGCCCTAGTTACTCACTACCCATTTTCATCAAAATCTCAATTTTGAAGGTGGGTGGACTTAACACGGTTTGGAAATAAGCTCTTCAATTTTAAAAACTATACCAAATTATTCCTCTAGTCATAAGGATTCAGAAAAAGTATAGTTTGCCATATCTGTGATGTACGGTTCTTGAGTTATAACCGAAAAGGTCAAAGGTCAAATGTTGGGTTCAACAGAGGTCAAAAACTAAAAATTGTCTGATTTTAACCAAAATGGTCTCAAATTGTTCGGCTTGCAAACATAATTCATTTAAAGAATATTTGCACTATTTAGGTTGTTTAATTAAATGCGTAACATCGAAAACTAGGTCGGGGTCAAAAGAGGTCAATGGTCAATTTATTATTATTATTTTATTATTATTATTATTATTATTATTATTTATTCTTTCTTTATTGAGGGTAATACTGCTTCAGTGACAAGCACTGCTTTTCAAGCAGGCCCTCAATGACCTCTTTTACCCTGCTACCTAGGTAACGAAACGTCCAAGATATGGCAAACTATTCTCATTTTGAAGTGTTTTTAAAGGACGAACACACCGAGACCATTTTTAAGGAGATCGGAGCATTTTTTCGAAGTTGACCCACGTGGAGCCCAAAATTTGACCTTTGACCTTTTTGCTTATAACTTGAGAATGATACATCACAGATATGACTAACTATACCGTAGAAACCCGTCTATAAGGAATAGAAGGGACTGTGATGATAGCATATTTCACGCTAGCGCCCTCCACAATATTATATCATTATGGAATTTGAGCAAATCATTTACCGACACAAGCAGGTATACAATGTATTATTTTATCTTTATTTCGCATCTCACGAGCATAGCTCACTTGGCAAGGCATAAGACTTTGGTTCTTTAGATCGGAAGATGGTGAGTTCGAGCCTCATCACGGTCACACAAACTTTTATAAACAAAATATTGTTCAAACTTTTCATTTATATTTTCTTGCATTTTCTAAAGACTCCTTTCGTGATCATTTTTTTTTTTTCATATTTAGTTTAATTTATTCTATTGTTTTTCTTTTATTGTTTCTTTTCTTTGTCTTTTTTTCTTGTTTAATTTTATTTTTCTTTATTTTTCTTTGATTCATATAATATTGGCAGGATAAGGAGAGGAGGAACTAAAGACCCATTCAGTGATTTGCTCATCCGGACGATCGTAAAAATCATCAAAATTCACCTTTGTCATTGTCATAGATGTGGTAACATAGCCTGCTAGTGGTTCAGCAGAAAACCGTGTGACACATAATATACATTTGGCTACATTTTATTATACGATAAATACGAATTTATTAAACATGGTAACAAATATTCTCTAGCAGATCGGTTATACGATGGAACTGGTAGGCATAGGCCTATTATAAATTCGGGATATTAAATATCTTCCTGACGAGACAGATCTGCGCATGTGGTCAAAGACGATTCCTTACTAGCCACAGACCGTCCGCTGGAATTAGTTGAACATGAACCATTCGCTATGGCTGTTGGCCGGACCTCTCATCTCTCCACATCGATTGGGACCTATAATCCCCGACATTGCCCTTATGAACTCACATCCTCCTGTTTTATTTCAATACGCTGGCGAAGTTACGTAATAATCGGATTAACTACCATAGCAATAGGTGAAAACAATTTTTGAATATACCGCGTTATACACTGATACGTTCAGGCGGTACCTCTTCATTGAACCATATCATGCTGCACCTGTAAGATCTTTGAAAAGACCAGTATTGTATTCAATCTATGATTGCAGACATACACAGTACAGGTGATGAGTGTAACCTGCTTGTAGCGCAGCGCGATATGTTCAAAATTGTTTTCACCTATTACTATGGTAATTAATCCGATTAATTACGCAACTTCACCAGCGTATAATGGCCGAATAAATTCTGACCATCACTTGGCTTGTTGGATTCGTCTATACTACAATTCGCTGTCGAAGTGACGTAATAATCGCAATTCAGTATCAAAGTTACGTAATGTTACTATGTCAACGGGATCACGCTCTTGAGTAATGAACCACGATCGAAACGATCACCACACAAAGTATATGGCACTCGAAGGCATACCAAAAAAGCGTGATCCGGTAACCAAGAGAATTACGTAACCACTTCGATGCTGAATAACTACCATCAAGCAGATTGCACTAATCACCCGCGTATGTCACCAAACATAGATTGAATACCACTCTTTTCATAAATACTAATCTTACATGGCGAGTGATTAGCATTTCTTTGACAACTATGGTTTAATGCATAGGTGCCACGTGAACGATGAAGTGCAGGGCTATATATTCGAAATTGTATTCATCAATTGCTATGGTAGTTAATCCGATTAATTACGTCACATCGACAGCGAATAGCCTATAGTATGGGTTCAAGTGGAACAAAAAATAGTGTATGTCCATTGCTAGCTATGGTAATTAATCATGTTAGTGTTTACATCACTACTTCGGTGAAGACAAGATAAGTGTGCCTTCTCTACCAACGCCTGTGATATAACAGGTGCAAGCGAAACAAAATTGAATGACCAGAATAGTTTCCTTTGTCAGATGAATTGATTGAAGTTTTTGAAGACACTCTATTCTTGATGGGACAATAGATTCAAATATGGAATAATTATTATTCCTCATCTATTTTTTTTATTTAAAAAACTGCAATTGTGGCAACAGAACAATATTTATTTTGATTTCATTTCAAGTAGAAACAAAATCGTGCTTAAGCCAAAAACGCACCCTACCTACCATTCCTCAAGAATTGGGATGGCACAAAGGTGCAACATAGGTTTTATTGCAAAGACGAGGACAGACAAGTAGTTACAACACATCT
Organism: Amphiura filiformis; assembly: GCF_039555335.1. Taxonomy (NCBI): domain Eukaryota; kingdom Metazoa; phylum Echinodermata; class Ophiuroidea; order Amphilepidida; family Amphiuridae; genus Amphiura; species Amphiura filiformis. Next base: position 1,244,821 of record NC_092647.1, on the reverse strand, counting down.
GTCTAACCGTGGGTTTCGCTATTATTTAGAATAAATGCTTTTACTAGTTTCTATAAAACCACAAAATTACTAAAAAAACTATAAAAAACTATAAAAAAATATTAAAAAATTAAAAGTAGAAAGGTAGATTTGAAGAAAGATAAAAAGAACATGTCAAAAGTTAAAATTAAACGAGAATGAAAAAACGGAACCGGTGCCCGGACCATGCTCTCTTCAGCATGTCTTCAGTTCCAAAGTCTGACGCTCTATCAATTGAGCTATACGATCCTGACATACGAAACAGTCGTTATTATGTCAATACAATTGATTGGTGCTACAACATACTTAGATGGAATGCATAGCCACCCAGTGCCAGTATATATTTGCTCAAACTCCAAATACAACAAGCAACCAATTTTATTGAGGGCGTTTCTTAGGTATATCCTTGTAGACGGGGTTTTACGGTACTTTTTCTGAATCCTTAAGAGTAGAGGAACGCTTTGGTATAGTTTTTGATAAGATTAGAGCAATTTTGAAATTTGACCCCTGTATGACCTTTTCCCGCCAAAAACTACCTTTCCAACAAGTATATTTTTGGTATGATGTTCAGGGGACATCTCTAAAATGTATAAAAGTGAAAAAAAAATCTGTTGCAATTAGTGGTGGGTGACACCACTAATTTGTTTAGATTGACTGGACTAGTATTGGGCTCAACCTCTTCTACCTAGAACAAAAAGTGGCAAAATATAAATCATCCCGCCCAATACGTAACAAAACTAAAATTTAATTAAAATTACTTTATTCATACTCCCTCCCTCTGTAGTGGTTTTGTTACGTATTGGGCTCTATACATTTTTTTGTTCCGTATTGGGCTCCGGTTGTTTTTCAAGCAAATTATGTGTTGGAAGAAAGATACCCTGCGTAGCTAAACAGGATATGCTTCTGTATATTATGCCAAGTTTGGTTTTCATCGACTGATGACATTTTGAATAGCGTCGTTTGCATTGAGCATCAGAATTCATTAACAATAACAATCTGCCTCCTCGTTTATTCATGAATGGTATTGAACACCTTCCCAAAAGTTATCATGAAAAGATAAGTCGCCGGCAGTCACTCAGGGTAGCACATGTTCAGTGCGTAGGGGACCATGCCTCTGACAAAAATCCACCAGTCCTAAACTAAAGCGCCTCGCAAGCGGCGGTGAGCGCTTCATGAGCAAAACCCCACCTACCCCCCCGGAACTGGAACTACTTATGCAAGCCTACACCACCTGTACTAATCTATGGACCATGTGCACATGTGTTCACACGGGCATTAGTAACTCACTACTCCCCTCTCTACCCACCTGTTCCTCCTATCAGTGCTACTTCATCACCATGGAGGATGAGATAGCCTTTTAAGGGTAGACGAGGTATTGTTGGTCGAAGCAACCTAAAATCGATTTTCATTATCTAGATCAATATATTATTGAAAAATAACACCTTGATGTTTTGCAAAAGTTCATTCTACAAATCATATACTTTGCAAACTTGCTTAATTTATTGTTGTTAATGAGTTATGTACGTTTTACAAAAGTGTTGTTGTTTCAGCCCTCTTTACAACGTAACTCAAGAACCGCAGCACCTATAAAAGTATATCTGTGATATTTTAATTCTTCTACACACTCGCTATGAATTGAGCAATGCAGTTTTTGCCAAAGCTCACTACCATTCGTAAGATGCTGTGAACTACCATATCACAACAGTTTAAAATAATTAATAACCTTAAGGCTTGTCCAGACGATAGTGTACCTCAGTGAAAGCGTAACACGGAGGTCGTCCGTTAACTCTAACCACTCCGTGTTAGCTGCAGCGATCGCGTCGTGTTTAAGTGCGCTACTGCAGAGATTTCCTGATGGTAAATATTTCGTGTTAATCTCCGTGGTAAATCTTGTATTTGTTAACACGAAGCTACCTCGGAGGTAGCTTACCTCAGAGGTAGCTTAATTAGTGTTATCCTAAAAACCGTCTGAACGTGGTTTTTGCTTCATACCATCTAATTGAAACGTATCTCAGGTCTAAAACTTAACTGATGTTAAAATCTCAATTTTGATGGGAAAATGTGGGCTGTTAATTCGGTCACGCATCCTCAAGATTATTAAAATAAAGAATTACAATTAGATCTTTTTGCAAAAAACCTTCCCCATCTTTAAAACTCCATATCCTTTTTGGTCCATTAGTTTATGATAATATCAAGGGCCAGAAAGCCTTAACTCACAAAGGATTATTTTGTGAGTTAAGGCTTTCTGGTTCTCAACCCTCGATATTATGATTTTTAAACTTAAATTTGGTTAATTTTAAACTTATTACTTTTATACTCTATTAAGTCATAATGCACTTTAAAGTAAATCGGCCTTTAGACTACAATGTGATATTTAAAAAAAACCAATGTAATATAGAATAAACCCCAGCAACAAACTAGGGAACTTATCGTAGAATTTTACCTAAGGGGAAGTTGTGAGCCCAAACATATTGCATTTCGCTTTTAAGTTTTAAGCATCGCACCCAAAAATCCTTAGCCGGGGTCCTGAGAAAATAAGTTAAAATGAAACCTAACGCTTAATAAAGAAAATAAGTTGGTAGAACCATGGAAGTAAGAGTAGAACCAACATCAAATTTTTAGATTATATCGGATATGGTTACGTGTCTGTTTTTAAATTTTAAGGCTTTAAAGTAGATACGATCTGGTCATGTCGGTTGAATTTGGGTTTTATTTACACCAGACTTTAAAGGTCAGAGCAGCTCAGAACTATGTTACGAAGTTGAACTTATCTTAACGTGCATGCTTTTTTTTTCTTATTATGCTTTGGTTCTGGTTTCATACAGTTCAACACCCCCATGTGGGGAAAGGTGAACCGGTTTCCACATGTATATACTATGTGAACAGGCACAGAATGAAATCATTGAATAACACAAAGCAAATAATCCTTAATGTTTTTCGTCTGCAACAGGTTGAAACGTTATTGTTGGTACAATATTCATAAAAATTTAAAAATAACATTTTGAAGCGTTTATTTACACAATAAACGAACACCAAATTTTCCCACATAATATGTGACATAAGGGCTCAAACTATATTATAACAATACAATTTGGCGTCAAATGTGTAAAAAGTGAAAATCCATTTCACAAGCTGAAATTTAATGTAGCCCAATTGGGAGACAAATGTGTGATTACCAAAGCATAATCATCCAAAGAAATGTGTATATAAGGGGTGGTAAAATAATTATGTGTACCCCGGTCTGGTGAATTATAGGTCGGGGCAAAGATTTTGGCAGGCCAAAAAGGGGGCAAGCATTTTTGGCAGGACGAAAGGGGTCAAGCAATTTTTGGCAGGTGGAAAGGGGGGGGCAAGCGATTTTTGGCACAGATATTTTGGGCACCATTTCTATATTACGCCCTAAAAGATGTAGGGAAACGTTAGGAACACATTCAAATATGCAACATTTCCTGCTCGCTGTGCTCGCATTATATGATAAGACAATTTAAGGTTTTAAATGCGGGTCCCCCAAAATCTTGCATGTGTACCGGGGGGGGGGCAAAGAATTTTTGGCACGTCAAAACGGGGGGGCAAAGGTTTTTTGGCACGTCAAAAGGGGGGGACACACACACACACATCCCAAGCAACTCACCTAAGCAAGCTTGAGGAAACGCATTCATCATCGGTCTATCATTTAGACGCGGGTTCTTAAAAGCTTCCCTTGCCGCCTTACAGCTACTGACCATCACCACCAGCTTCCTGCCCATATAGAGGCTATAAACCTTACCATATTTGTCAGAAAGTTGGGCAAATATACGGAACGGCTGCATCCTTGTACGATAAATGCTCACACCTAAGTTTGGAAGATATCCAAGAATTGGTACCCCAATTGGACCTGGTGGAAGATTGGCCCGGTGCCACACCCAAATGAGCCATGCTACGGCTAGAAATATAACCGTGATTACCAAAAGCATTTGGAAGTTTAGAAACCATAAAATTGCCATATTCATTCGTTGAAATTGAATACTGCACTGCTGCAATTGTGATGGATAGAGGTGCACTTGTAAATGGTCAACCTACATTATATATACTGGTAAAACACATTATTGGAGAATGGAAAAGTTCGTTCAACTTTTCAACTCAAATGAATATCCCGCGGTTACAATAATATTGTAAAGATATAATTTCAGTATTTTTAAAGAAAACTAGAAACGTCGCGGTTTTCGACGCAAGACGTCGATTGGGAAGCCTCTACCGAGGGGCGATTTAAAGTTGGAAAGATATTTATAACAGCTAAATTACTGTCAAACGTAATGGGCACAAATAATATCCATTTATAGAGGGAATTCCATAAACATGTAGAAAAGTTGCAACTTTGTTTTCAAAGAAATGACAAACAATTTAATGACATCACTGGAGTTGACCTCATGAAGGACTTGTTTTGAAAGTTCATAACCACTGTTTGCAAATCCCAATATTTACTCAGAATTGGGCTCACAATAGCTGATATGAATTAAGCCATGTTTTTTCACGGTTGTTTGATGGCATGTAAAACTGAGTCATTTTTAAGAAAAGTGGAACAATGATGGCGCTATTTATCTTAAATCTTGTTTGCATCTTTACAAGTGGTAGATACTTGTATAATGGTATTAGAACATCAGCAAAAGGACTAACAAATGACAAGGGAATTTTCAAAAAACTTTTTATTATGAAATGTAAGGAATAACTCATTATTTGGCTAATTTAAATTTAAGATGTAAATATGGCCCTCCGTTGGCACACTAATGTACAGTTTATGGAACAAAAATTACCCAAAAAAAAAGCGTGATGAATAACTTGATATAGAAACGAAAATGTATGTTAAAAAATTGCTACAAAATATATGTGTATTATAGAGTTTATTAGTGTAATAGCTGTTGGTATTATTCAGGTCTAGAATTGAACATTACATGTATATGTTTTGTTAGAAAAATTAATAAATGTTCACATCAAAAACAATCGTGATATACTAGTATGTGCACCAGTAACAGTGAAATTAATATTTTTTGTCATTTAACATTTCTATGAAATTTTGTATGTGGAAGATGCTCTACTACATGAAAGTTCCCATAGGATAACTATAGCCCAAGTTTGATATAAAATTGGATGGTTTGAACTCAATACTACAAATTTATTGGACGAGGCGTAGTCGAGTCCAATAAATTTGTAGGCAAATAAGATGCATGCTGGCCTAGAAAGCTTTGATAAACAACATGAACAAAGCAAGAAATGGAAGAAAATAGCAAGGAAAAGGAGAAAGAAGAGAAGGCTACTCCTGAACTCCCAAATCTTACATGCATGCGTACAGTAAAATAAAAAATCTGACAAAAATTTATTTAGATTTTATTTTTACCGCATTTCCAGAATTCCAAAAATTTCCGTTAACATTTATCAGACTTGTAACAACTCTACTCGAATGTCATTTACATCCAGGGGTTCATTCTAGCCTAAAAAGAAATTTTCAAAAAGGAAATTAGAGCAGGGACTCGAACCCATCCCGCAAATTGCGGCTGCTTCATGAGTCGCCATAATTGATCATGTTGATAATTGTGTGTTTCTGTGTCCCAATCGTACCATACAGAAATACGACAATAGGAGCAGACCAGTATACAATATAATTATGTATCGATTTTGACTTCGGTGGTTGACATTTCATCATCTTTTCAGTCTTCATTTTTACTCAATTCAAAATACTTCGGCTATGCCTTTGAGATTAATATAAATACTCTGCCTTCTAAACAATTATCAACAATATATGTAGCTAGCACTATTATACACATTATTGGGTTTTTTTTAAAGCAGGTAAAATCCAACATGGTACGTTTTCTGTCTTTGCTTGTCAGTATTGTGAATTCTATACCCGATGTCAGTACAGATACCAACATTAAACTTTCATTTTTTTTGTGATTTTGGAAAACTTTAGCTTAGTGCATGATTTGGTCAACCAGCTGAGAGTTGCCAGTTGATAGGCCTGTGATTTACCTGTTTATTAAAATGGATCAGTCTTATTCTGTTCATCTATTGTTATTTTATGTCAAGTGTAATAATACAATAGAACACTATCAAATATGCATAAGGTTAAACTAATTGTAGGCAAGCATACATTGTGAAGAGGGAGTCCTCACTTCCAGACAAGACTTGGTCAAGTCAGGGAAGTGAGACTAGGTCCACTTCCCTGGTCAAGTGAACACACAAAATATTGTGTGTGTGTGTTGCAAAATTGATCGCATCATCAGTATATTTTGTGAGAACAAAATTGATTGTTCTTGTTTTATACCAGTATAAGACCTATCCAAGCCAAAGATAGGCTTTGCAATTGTTTTATTGTACCCAGGCAGAGGGTGGTATAAGTTGGCATAATTATTATCATCACACTATGGAGTTGTGAAGATAGAGCTGTTGGAGTCACACAGGTGTGTGAGTTTGAAATGCGATCTGCAACTGAATTGGAAGTCACCAAAACTGACGGATGAAGTAAGTTTATAAAACTCTTAATTGTTATTGCTATTGTGTTAAATTATATCGTTATGAATTCGGCAGACGGCCGAATCCGGATTCAGCTTTTGGTAAATTTATTTTTGGCATGCATTACTTTTGAATTAGAGAACAAGGGATCAATGCTTTACCTATAGAGGGCGGCATATCGATTTTTTAACGGTTATCGTCTTTGACCGTACTGTGAGTCACCGTTAGCTAACCCTGTATGCCGCCCTCTTTTGAATACTTATCATCTGATCTCCGTTAAAAAATTGACATGCTGCCCTCTATCATGTATAGCATTGATCCCTTATTCTCAAATTCAAAAGTAATGAATGCATAAAATGAATTTACCAAAAGCCGAATCCGGATTCGGCCGTCTGCCGAATTCATAACGATATGCATGCTTGATACTGTATGTTGTTATTCTTAATGTATTATTTTAAAGTTCAAAAACAAACTGGTGGAAATTGATTGTATTTGAAGAACAAAGAAGTTTAGATTTCCCGCCAAAATTGGAGAACAAAGAACTTGCATGTTTACATGATTGTTAATTGGAGATATACTCATGCACTTATACATGTAATATGAATAGAATGGAATGAGTATCATGTGTAATTATATATTATTTTAATGTCATTAAAAAATGAGTCTGATAAAAATTATCCCAAGATTTACTTTGGTACTTGTATTATCACCACTTGGGTAATTTTATTAAATGTTTCAGTTCTCGACCGATACATCCAACCATGAACCAGACAATGTTTGCCGTTACCAAATCCCTGTGAATTAATCAGCTGTAATCAGTGACGGTTTGGCCACCCTAACTAAGAAAACCAATCTGTAGAGATTCGGGGTCAGCACACCATCAACCAATTCCAGGACGGCTGCATACGAACCATGGTTCCAACTAAATATGTTTAAAAATGTCGGTATTGATTTTTTTTTCAAATTAAATAATGGACTTGAACTGAAATGAACTGAAATGAAATGAATTGAGAACTCCAATATTCAACTCAACTCAGGTACTCATCGAACGAAGCAATTGAATTTTGTACATCAATGTCAAAGATATTTAATTATTATGTGAAATCGTTATTCGTGTATGTTATATATTTAAGATTGAAATACACGAAAAAGTTACTCATCAAAACGAAGCATTTGTATTTGGTTAATCATTGTCAAATACCTTTAATTTATTTTAAATTGTTATATGTGTGGATATTAAATATGTGACCCCTCGGCACAACTGAGCCCTGAAGTCGCCAATCATCATTTTTGAGATATTCAACCAAAATATTCTGCTTGAAATTAGCTTTAAAATGATGTATATCATGTTTATAGTACTTGACATTTAAGTAGTGAAAAATCAATAAAACAGTCAATAAATCCTTTGTTTCCTATTGTTTATTGTTAAGTTCGATGGAGCATATCTCAATAGTGATCACAATACTTCAACTGAAATTTATTTTTGAGTGAATTACTTCAAAAATAGGTCAGTGTATTATTTGATATTTTTCGGCTATAATTTTTTTTTATAAATAATTTGCTTGTGAATCAGTCAATGTCACCCATTCATATAACTTGCAATTATTGAATTATCTGAAGAAAATCAATTTGTTTTCAATTAAGCATTTATCAGTTGTTGTAAAATACAATTAGGGTAAAAAGAGCTGATTGATTCCTTACACCTTACCTATTATATTGTTGCATGTGAGTTGAGATTAAGTATAAGGAATAATCACCTCTTACCCACTTTAACTTTTGATCATTTGAACAATAATACTTTGTTTAAATTGTTTGATTTTATGATTGGATCTAATCAATTAAGTCAGATTATTGAAAGAAGTTGTATGTATGTAGTTTAAAATGTTATAATGTAAATGCAATTGTGTTAATATAAAAGAACAACAGAAGATATACTAATCTAAGAACATATTAAATGAAATAATCATTTAAAGATTTAAATTACTGTTGTCTTGTGTTCATAATTCTTATTTGTGTGAACAGTACCGCTGTTTTTAATTATAATCCAACATGTTCATCCTTCGGGTGTGACACCCGATATGTTGGAGTTGTGTATAGACGAATCCAAATACACGCATTCCTACACCTGACTAGCAGCCTTTAGTTGGGTCCCCGTCGGCTGCAATGCATCCAAAATGTGAAATGATTCGGCCTTGGCGGAAATTTTAAACTGCATTCCATCACCCGTTTTACACCTTCCGCGAAAACACAGGTAGACAAAGGAATGATTGAAGTTTACAACACAATACAGTTCCAACAGTTGTGCAAATAAAAGCCCTCTTACATCTAGAGAAGGTCGAGGAGGGTTAATAGAATAATACAAGAGAGATAATTCCGCAGGTAATCCCGTCGCATCTATTCATTGATGTACAAATGGATGAACAAAAGGACTATGTATGAATAGATGCGACAGGATTACCTCTATTGTATATATTATTCTATTAACCCTCCTCGTCTTTGCATCTTCTCCAGGTGTTAGGCGGCTTTTATTTGCACAATCGGGCGCTCAAAACCCCAGGTTGGTGCTAGCGGGAAACCAAAGATGGCCGACCAAATCCTGACCATGACTTGGCTCGTTGGATTCGTCTATAGCTTAAAATTTCAAGATGGCGCCTCATAAAATGGGTGATCGAGTGGTTAAAGACTCTGGCATGGCATTATATTGACATATTCCGATAGCGGTAAGGTGCGGCATGGGTTTGAGTTCCTCCTCTGCCAAACTAGTTTCCCTTTTGAAAATTTCATTTTTAGGGAAATGGGACTAGGCGAATTTAGCACAAAAAATACTTCATTGAAAACCCTCCCACTCGGCTGTTTCTAAAATGTAATCTGGCCTCCTTAGCCTGTGCATTAAATTAGTATTAAATACAATTTATTCTTAAAACACTTTTAGAAACTTTTTATTATGGCGTATACTGCTGTGATTGCGGTTAGTATTCAAACGCGTCAGAGGATGATTTAAGCACTACCCAACACGCCACTGTGTTGACTTGCGGTTAGCACAGCTGTGTGAGTGAACATGACACCACTGCTCGCACACTGCATAGACGTGCATGGTTAAATTTGAATTTGGACTGATATATTTACAATAAAAACACATTGAAAATGCTGGTCGATTTCACATTTTATGTTACCTATGTGAATTATCCTTTATGCATACATCACTTCTGTTCTGAAATCGACCAAGTAATAATGACACACACACAATATTATTCTTAAACAACATCTTTTGCACAGAATTCAATGGGATTTGAAAAGTAAAGTGGCAGTTGAAACTCTAGTGATAACACTTTTGCAGTGCATGATGGGGCTTCCTTAAATCATCCTCTACAAAGGCGTGATCCAGTTGACAATCTGTTTATAATCAATTAAGCTCGCCAAAAGTAGGACAATCAAAAACATGTCTTTCAGAATGACAGACAATTTGAAAAGATTGATATCAAAACAAATTCTTTCATCATTAATGCAATGTATCATTTCGTTTCTAGACCGCAAAACAAGACCTATTGTACAATTTGATGATGATTAAATCTATGATAAAGTTCGATTAACGACGTGTTCTATCATTTAAGATTCATATTAGGATAACAACGTTTGGTACTGATGCAACGCGCGGCTTCTATCCCAGATTTAATGGCTGTATCTATCCATCCATGAGGATAATTCGTGTGTTCCCCAGCAAAGAATAGCTCGTTAGTAGGGCGCACAATTGGCCCTTGGAAGTGTGTCAGCTGATAAGGGGTAAAACAGGGATACGCTCCAACACTGTAAGGATCTAAGCTCCATCTTTTAACTACACCTTCAATATAAAGTTCTTTGATATAATCCCCATGTACTCGCGCAACATTGTCAATAGCCTGATGCAGCAAATCGGCATCAGCTAGTGAAGTCAACTTATCGGAATGATCAGCTCTTGGGTATGAAGCTACGAGTACACCAAGTCCGGATTCGAAGTCGTAATTTGGGTAAAATATATCTGCTATTAGAAGGTCCGTTCTTGTGTTACCCCCACGAATACCTTCGTATTTCCAAAATGGTCGTTGAAATACAAGAGCGATCTTCGTAGCGCTGACGTAATGAAGATTGCGAAATGCTTCGCGTTTATCAGCACTTAGTTGAGGTGTGAATTTATTGAAATTAGTGGACGTAGCAGTCGCTGTTGTAAGCAGATAATCTCCTGATATTGGGACGTCGTTTCCTCACGGTTGTTTGATGGGATCATTTATTAGTCTTTCAAACAAAACATCATGTACAACCAAATTTTAGGCATGAACAGCTAAATGTGATATCATGCCAATGTATACAGATGCTTTTGAGTCATTCTCAACTTTAATTTTCCTTCTTTTACAAAATTATTCACTTTTATAGCATTTTTATAGCTTTTTCGGATATAAAATGTATATATTAATGACAAAATTGGTGGCGCTATTTAGTTACTGGAAATTACTCTTTGAAGCTTTTAATACAAACAACTCCTTTTATTGTTTGATAAAATATGTTTATAAAATTTCCTTGTTGCTTGTTTCACCTATTCCAGCTGTTTTAATGACAGTATTAATCACCTACCCCTTGCAAATAAAGAAATTTGATTTAGGATAAATAGCGCCATCTATAGTTTGCATTTAGTTAATAATGAAGCCAATTCTATATACATCAAACAACCGTGTCCTGAAGAGGGGTAATGTGCAACAACAGAGCCATAACCGTGTTTGACGTGATTCACTCTGGCGTTATAAATGATATTGCCTTTCAAGGAAGGCAGGAAAGCTCGAGGAAGCAGATCGTTCCCTCCGACAATCTCATAACGATCCCTAAAAAGCAAGCAAAACGAAAATAATACATGTATTTGTAAGGATGTTATATATCGAACCCTTTAATAACTAATTTGCAGTGTTGTCACTGACTGGGATTCGAGTCGCATTAAGTCATATTTTCTGGTGACTTGACTTGACTTGACACCCTGGACATGCTGAATATGTAATCAATTGTATCAAGGATAATAATTAATATTTACATATTGTTATTATTTTTCATTTTAATTAAAAAAAACGAATGCACTATGCAAATGTTCAGGGTGCGGTAGAAAGTGCCATCGGTACCTATCGGGCACCGGTAGTGCTATAGGACCAAATTTGACGTTGTGCCTAACCTGAGCATGAACACAGTATATGTTGTACTCTACACAGGGCATCTGCACATGGCAGCTATTGCACTTCCCCACTTCTGGCATAAGCATTGGACATGTAAAACCTTAATGATATATAAACTTACGTTTTACAATAATTTGCTGTTTTGTCCATAGGAATTTCTGATACGCCAAAATAGAAGGATTCTTCTTCGCTGACCGCACCAACCATTGAAATTGCTCCTTTTGATAGCCCGGCCACTTCAACCAAGTATTCCTGTATGGCAATTATGGGTATTAGTATAGACGAATCCAAATACACGCATTCCTACACCTGACTAGCAGCCTTTAGTTGGGTCCCCGTCGGCTACAATGCATCCAAAATGTGAAATGATTCGACCTTGGCGGAAATTTTAAACTGCATTCCATCACCCGTTTTACACCTTCCGCGAAAACACAGGTAGACAAGAAAAAAGATTTAAGTTTACAACACAATACAGTTCCAACAGTTGTGCAAATAAAAGCCGCCTTACACCTAGAGAAGGTCGAGGAGGGTTAATAGAATAATACAATAGAGATTCCGCAGTGAATCCCGTCGCATCTATTCATAGATGTACAAATGGATGAACAAAAAGACTATGTATGAATAGATGCGACAGGATTACCTCTATTGTATATATTATTCTATTAACCCTCCTCGTCTTTGCATCTTCTCTAGGTGTTAGGCGGCTTTTATTTGCACAATCGGGCGCTCAAAACCCCAGGTTGGTGCTAGCGGGAAACCAAAGATGGCCGACCAAATCCTGACCATGACTTGGCTCGTTGGATTCGTCTATACATGGTATTATTTTCAGTCTGTCGGTTGCTAGGGACATCAGGGCCATATGTGTTGAAAGAATATGATAAGCTTCATTATTGAAACCCCAGCCTGCATATTGAAATCAAAAACTGACCAAAATTCCGATTTTATATTTTTTATATGTGCAGAGTGAGTCCTTCAAGCAGACGAGGGACTGCCGCGCATGTGTAGTGGGGAAGAATCGTACCAATCTATCGTATTTTTATATATATATACAATAGCCTATGTACGTTAAGCAGGAGGTCGGAACAAAATGGCCATGAGTGACTGTTGAAGAACTAGTGGATTCGTCCTACCATCACGGGGATTTCTGCCATGAATATATCGGGAATAGACTGGCTGAACATAGGTCGCTAGTCAAAAAATAAACATATTTTGCAAGATCTGGATCCCGATCTGGATGTGCTCTATTCACTGAGGTATTTTCGTCACTATGGACCCATGTCATTCTGTGGCACAACATCATGACATAGCAAATCAGTATAGAAAATTGAAACAGAAGAAATGCATTATGGGAAGTGTAAGATATCTTCTCTGCATTCTGCACCAAATCTATAAGTACCCGCAGACTTGAGTCCTGTTTATCAGGGACAGTCTGTGTAGCTCAGTGGTAGAGCGCTCGCCCGACAAGCGAGAGGTCTGGGGTTCAAGTCCCCGCACAGGCAGGTATGTCCGGAGTTTTTACTCTGGTATATCTGCCTATGCATGTTATGTTTCCATTTGTAAATTCATGTTTAAATGTGCTAGTGTGCGATGCGTAATTTTTCTTTCCCCTGTATATTAAAGTTGTCATGACTTAAGAATAAGAAATTACATGACTGTGGAGAAATTACAACTTCGCGATTTATCGTGATTTAATTAGTCATTTACGTGCATTACTAATTGATTATTAATTGAATGACTAATTATTTATCGAAAATCTGTTTCCATAAATAATGTTCTTTATGACCTTTGACCTCAAGTTGATTATTACAACCAATTGAAAAAGTTCACTGGTCACTGAATATGATAACTGATTATGAGATACAAGTTGAATTTACATTATTATTATAAAAATTACCTGATAATTGTAATGATCGTAGTGTGATAAGCAATCAAGGTCCATTTCACTACATCTCAAACAATCATTGATAATCTGTCGACAAAAAAATTTATTTTTGAGAAGTAGCCAACCAATTGAAACATTATTATACTAGTATAAGGTGTCATATGAAAAGGTGGCAACTTTATCAGACATTATTTATGCATCCTTCTTGTAACTTAACTTGTAACCCAACAAATATTAAGGTTCGATATTAATATTTTACTATTATAAAGAAAATAAATAACGGGAATAAAGTGGCATACCCCTTTCATTGCTTGAGTCAATAATTCTTCCGATGTTTTTCCACGCTCTCTTGCACTTGTGTTAAACCCTAAGATATCTGCATTATCTTCTACTGTTGATCTCCTTGTTACCTAGCTGGGGGGTTTTCAACCCCCCGAGCTAGGTCCTGTTTTTCTATCCGATTCTTCTTTCTTTCTTTCTTTCTTCTGTCAACAAATTTCAAAATGCTTCTCCTCCTACATGTTACACCCTACAGTTACGTAACTTGCACATATGTATCGGCTATATCCAGTTCCCATAGGGTGCAAACAGAATTGGGATCAAAGGTCATTAAAGGGGCATTTTCGGTATATAACCAAATATCTTCAAAATGCTTCTTCTGCCACATATTACATAGCACAATGACGTCACTTACACATGTGCATCGGCTTTACCCAGTGCCTATACCTTACACACAGAATTGGGGTCAAAGGTCATTAAGGGGGTAAAATCTTACAATTATATAATCTGGACATCTGTAAGGGGTATGGGACTCAAACTCAGTGACAAGAAATATCATGACCAAGGGAACATTTTACAGGGGTCAGGTCAAAGGTCATGCAGAGGTCAAATTTCAGAAATGCATTTTCTGGGCATCTGTAAGGGGTGCAGGGTTCAAACTCGCTGACAACAAACTTGATGACCAGGGGAACATTTTACAGGGGTCAGGTCAAAGGTTATCTGGGGTCAAATCTAATTTAATTTTCTGAACATCTGTAAGGGGTATGGGGCTCAAACTCATTGACAACAAATCTCATGACCAGGGTAACATTTTGCAGGGGTCAGGTCAAAGGTCATGCAGAGGTCAAATTTTAGAAATGCATTTCCTGTATATCTGTAAGGGGTACGGGGCTTAATGCCAAGGGGAACATTTTGGAACACTTTGCAGGGGTCAGGTCAAAGGTCATCTGGGGCCAAATCTTAGAATTTCATTATCTGGACATCGGTAAGAGGCAACAAACGTCATGACCTGGGGAACGTTATGGAACATCATGCAGGGGCCAGGTCAAAGGTTATCTGGGGTCAAATCTTAGAAATGCATTTTCAGGACATCTGTAAGGAGTACGGGACTCAAATTCGGTGACAACAAACCTCATAACCAGGGGAACATTTTTGTAACATTTTGCAGGGGTCAGATACCTCCACAACACCAACACGCCCAGCTAGGTTTGTGGTCTATGACCACCATTTGCCACTAGTTTTTATTCCATTGATATAGAACCACGTGTTTCCATCGTATGTTTTTATTTCATTGGTTGTGAGATTAAATCGTTCTACAAATGTCTTCACAAACCTGAAAAAATAAACATCATTGATTATGATGGGCTTACTGTTATATTAAATTCCGGACACTACTCTAGCTACCGGGGTCCCTCCGTCAGTCCGAAATACCGTTAGTCCGAGCCACCGTCAGTCCGAATTTTTAGGGTTAGGGTTAGAATTAGCGTTAGGGTTAGGGTTAATCCTAAAAATGCGGACTGACCATTATGCAGTTATTGTTGCCTACATGTATGCACACAACACAGGGGCACTCACAATAGGCAATTGACCCCTACTGGTAGCGCTGTGTTGTAGATATAGGAGATGAACTAGTTAGCGTCATATATCAAAAAGTATAAAAGCTATGATTTCAGTACTTGTTCTATGTTTCAATTACTTATTCCTTTCAAAATATCTGAATTTTCAACCCGGTACAAGCTTTAATAACGGGGGACCATACATTCGTATGAGAAAGAAAGCCAACCATCTATATCCAAACTCCCGTGTTATTCCAATGCACATTTTGCTTCACCGGGCCGCCCTGGCTTGGTCGCATTTAGAATCTTTAAATCATTAGCACAGTCGTTATAATAACGGGGACCGCCTTGATGAGTAAAAATACCCCCAAAACTCGGTCAGTGGAGCTCCGCCCGTACATGTCAATAGCGTCACTATTGATTGGATCAGTCGACCGTAGCGGACAATTCGATCGCTCAATGGATTGATATTATCACGTGGTAATAAATTTACATTGGACAATCGATTACTATAATGGTTTAGTACTGCATACCTCGGTACATCTTCACTAAGCGGGTTTATGGTTGGAAAGGTCACGGTGAATTTGCCGTGGACATAACTGCACTATGCGATGGTTCGGACTGACGGGGTGTACCCTAGCTACCGACTGTATTGTCCTTGCACTTGAATTTCTTATGTATTTCTTATTTTTATTTTGGGTTAAGCCCCCCGTGGTAGCGACTAGCTGGGCTTTTGACAATCAAGGAACTTCTATAAAAGGCTTTTGACAATCAAGGAACTTCTATAAAAGGCTTTTGACAATCAAGGAACTTCTATAAAAGAACTGGAGATGCGTATACTGATGCATGGCCGTAAACGTATCCGTCCCGGCTGAAATCCAGAAATGACGTCATTTGTTCTGCCTTGTTTCTTTTTGAGCCCAGTTTATTTTGTATGGAAATGTTATAATATAGCTTTAAGAGTAATATTATGAGGATTCAACTTAATTACGAGAGAACGAGAACTTACTTATGACTGTGGGATATTCTCATGGCTCCGAGTTCTACATAGTATTTCATATCTGGATCTCTGTAGGTGTATATTCGCCCTCCAGGACGGCCACTTGCTTCCAGTATCGTTACCTGAATAAGAAATGTGTGATATCTTACATTTAGTCTTCTTCTTTCGTGTCCTTACATCAAACTGTACTTATCCACTGAGAAACACACTTTTGTGCCCGTTGAGAAAATTGCGGCAAATCGTCTGTCGTCACAGGATCTTCCAAAAGCGGGCATTCCAGCAGATGCTGCATCGTCTGTGGCTCTTGTCCACAATCACACATGGTCGGGCCACTGATGTATCCCCATTTGTGAAGGGTATCCTTGCAACGTCCAACACCAGTTCGGAGGCGGTTAAGGCATCTCCAGTTTGCCCAGACTTCATTTGCTCCTGGAGGTAGTGATTCTATGGGTTGAATCCCCATCTCAGTGGTGACTGCTTCAGATGAAAGCCTTTCTTTCCACATCTGGGTGCGAGCCTCTGATGATGTTGTTTGCAGAGGGAGGGTACTTGTGATGAAGCTTTTCCTTGACTTCAGCCGTCTGGTTGGTGGTGTGTGGTTGAAGAGGGGGTGTCTTACGTCCGTGGTCTGTTTACGGCGTTCCTCTTTGCTTGCCACAGCTCTCCGGATGTCAGGTGGTGCGATACCTGCCAAGAGGTAGACCTTGTCCATGTTGGTAGGCCTTAGACACCCTGTGATAGAGCGCCAGCTTGCGTTGAGTGCAGAGTCTAGCTTCCTAGCATGTGATGATCTCTCCCAAGCAGAGCATGCGTATTCCGCGGTGGAGAAACTCAAAGCCAGTGCTGTTGATCTGATGGTATCTGGGCTAGCACCCCATCTGGTGTTGGCAAGTTTGCGCAAGATGTTGTTGCGTGTGCTGACCTTGGCCTTGGTCTTCTCCACGTGGGCCTTGTAGGATAGGCATCGATCTAGTGTGACCCCCAGGTACACTGGGTTAGGGCAGAAAGGGAGCTTGGTACCAGACCAGGTGATGTTCAACTGTCGCTTGGCTTCCTTGTTGATAAGGTGGAAGGCACAGACCTGGGTCTTCCCTGGGTTTGTGCGCAGTTGATTCTCGTCGTAGTACTCTCCTAGTCCAGTCAGTGTATCTGTCAGTGTGTCTTCGATCACCTCAAAGCTGGTACTCTGGCCGGTTACGCACAAGTCATCTGCATATATAAACCGCTTGGTTTGGCTGTCAACTGGCTGGTCGTTAGTATAGATGTTGTATAGCAGAGGAGCTAGGACACTTCCTTGGGGGAGTCCGTTTCGTTGTCTGCGCCATCGGCTTCGCTTCCCTCCTAGTTCAACAAAGAACATTCTGTTCTGTAGCAGGGTTTGTAGAAGCCTGGTGAGGTGAACATCCTCAAGCACCTCATCATCTCAAGCACTTTGGCGAGTAGCCGGCGATGGTTGACGCTGTCATACGCTGCAGAAAGGTCGACGAAGACAGCACCTGTGATCTGCCCTCTCTCAAATCCATCCTCAATGTGTTGGGTGAGGTTTAGCAGCTGGCTGGTTGTTGATTTCCCTGGGCGGAAGCCAGCTTGTTCAGGGATCAGTAGACCATCTACATGTGACGCAAGGCGGTTCAGGATGAGCCGCTCAAACAGCTTGTAGCTATGGCATAGCAGAGATATTGGTCTGAAGCTCTTTGCCTCTGATGGGTCCTTTCCTGGTTTCAGGAGTGCTATCACTCGTGTCCGTCGCCAGATCTTCGGGATTTTGTGGCTGCGCATGCATTCATTGAAGAACTGGAGGAGCCATTCCTTTGTACGCGGTCCAAAGTGTTTCATCTGTTCAAAAGAGACATCATCCAGTCCGCATGCTTTCCCATTCTTCAGGCTGGTGATTCCCTCTTCCAGCTCATCCATTGAGAAGGGGTTGGTGAAACCTTGGTCTTCATTATATTTGTTCCAATCCACTTGAACCTTCGGATGGTTTGTGGTTGTTTTCCCATTCAGGAGGAGTTGGTGGGCTACCTGGTTAGCGGTGGTGTTGTAGTGTTGTTCAGCTACTCTTGGATCGTTGCTCAGTTTCCGAATGAGAGTCCATGCCTTCTTGCTGTTATTGGTCATGTCTGTTGATTCAATCAGGTTTTGCCATGACTGACGTTGTTGTTCTCCAATAGCTGACATCAACCTTTCCCCTGTGGCAGTGGTGGCTTCATCAAAGGGGTCCGATTCGAACATGGCTTTATATTCTTCATATAGGTCGGCTGTTTCCGAAGTGAGTCCAGAGATGTAGCTGGTACGGCAGCCTCTAGGGATGTTCTTCCTGGCGTTTTCTTTGATGGTTTTCACAAAGAGATCGTAGTTCTCAGGTGATGCTTCTATGTTGGAGACTGCTGCATCTAAGTCACTAGAGAAACCTTCCCAGTTTGCCTTTTGGTAGTTGAATCTTCTACGGAATGGTACTGAGGCTGGGCTTACAGCTGCTCTGATCTGTAGACCGATTGGTCGGTGCTGAGGGCGGGGATGGGATCCATCACCATCTTGTGACACAGTTGAGCAACTCTGTTACTAGCAAAGGCCAGGTCGGGGTTGTATCCACGTTTCCATCGGCTACTGTTGAATGACTTAGGCTGTTTAGGGTCGTGGATAAGGCTTAGCTGTTGTTGATCTATCCATTCCTCTACCATTTCGCCATCCTCATCGGTTTTATCATAGCCCCATACCGTGCTATGGCTGTTGAAGTCTCCAATGATTACCCTTGTTTTAGTCTGGGTATTCCCCATTGGGTTCTTGAAGTCGAACGGAGAGCCAGGTGGTTTATAAACGGAGGATATGATGATTCCACTGAGTTCTATGGTCAGGATTTCTATGTTGTTTTCATCTGACTTGGAAGTAGACTCAATGATTGTGCTTTCCTTGACGAACACTGCACTACCGTATTTCTCGTGTGGTCTTTCTACGGCAAGCTTCATTCCACTGATCTTGGGTCGGGTGTTGCCTTTCCCGCGGTGAGTCTCTTGGAGACATAGGACGTCACAATCAGTTTCCTTGCATATGTTGGTGATGAGCTCTTCTTTCACCCTAGAGAGCCCCTCGACGTTGGCAGACAATACTGTCAATGCCGGCCTTGAGAAAGGCCGAGTTGATGACACTGACGTCTGTTGCAGTCTCGAGGCATTGCAGCTGATTAGCAGTACACAATACAGTGGTGGTGTAAGGTGGTGGCAGAATTAGCAGAGTTGCTTAGCAAAACTGGCTGAGTTGCTTAGCAAAACTGGTAGGAGTCGCGAACGTAAACGCTTCTGCCATGACTCCCATTTAGTGTGTTGCGCCCTTATTGTTTTACCGGAAGTAATCACGGCTAATCCAACCTTTGACTTCAGCAACATAAATAAAACGATCTTACATAAATATCTCACGTGTGTTTGATTTGGTTTGTATTTCTTGTGGCAAATACACCACAAATTGCATAGAAACAGTTAGCGCCAAAATAAGTACACATTCTTTAAGAGGACCTTTTTTATCAAGGAAAGAAATATCTGGTATTCCAACCTCAATGTTCTGCAAGCAACTGTTACAACAAAAGATATATACCCTTCCCATAATCCTTTGCAACATAATACAGCACTTCATTTCATCAAATGAAACTCCTATTACCATGATTACTTTGTACATGTTCGCTTTGTTTTTGGCTGAGAATAGACTGGCCAAACATGGGCCGATAGTCAAGAAATAGACACGTTTTACCAGATTTGGATGTGCTCTGTTCATTGACCTACATTTCGTCGCTATCGACTCATGTTGCACTATCAGTACAGAAAATTGAAATGAGAGAAATGCATTATGGGAAGATGATGATGCAGTCTGCATTGCAACCCATCAGTATAACAAATTCGGAGATTTTATGGCCACTTTTGCCGCAAAAGTGGCAATTTTGCCCTATTATGCCCAATTGGACACATTTGACCTATCGGATATACCAAAATCGCTGAAACCGTGGCACATCCAGCCACGTACACCTTCAACCAGGAAGAACCTATTTTTTTTGTCATTGTAAACCTCCTATACCAATTCTAATACAAAGTCTCGAATCCTCTGAAAAGAGCTGTTCTGTACATTCCAATGATAAGGTCAACATATATCTAAGACACTATGAACCACAATGGCCTCATCTCAATGGCATAGTTTGATAACCTCAATCAAACAATCATAATTCAAAATTTGACCTCAAGTTGCAGAGTAACCCAAATTTTTGAAGGTCATTCAATGAATGTACAAATGTATTGGGGTTAAGGATACGTGCCCTGATAGATGATCATGTTGTGGATCCTATTGAGGCTAACCATCTTTGAGTAGTTTTCCAGCGGTAAGCCCCGCAATTCCTGCCCCGATGATGATAACATGTTTAGGTTCCAATGTTTTAGTTAATCCATTTCTTGCAATGGCAAGCAGAGTCTCGGTATGCGGAGTTGGACGGCACTCATCTGGTGTCGGTGGTAATGCGTGAACGAAGTTTCCTAGCCAAAAGGTAGCAATAATTACCAAATATAGCCCTGTATCAAAAAAACCAATAATCACCATAATATGAAGGAGCTGAGGCTGTGCAATAATTTCCGAACGAGCTGCCAAAAATTCCCCCTTCTCGGTTGCCAAAAATTCTTTGCCCCCCGGCCCCCCCCCCTTACACAAACAAAAACACATTTCTACATTGATACATAAATACTGTTTTAAGGTTAGCAACTATTTTAAACTGTTGCGATTTGATACATCACAGCATCTTGCGAATGGTAGTGAGCTTTGGCAAAAATTGCATCAATCATTTCATAGCAAGTTTATAGAAGAATTCAAATATCACAGATATACTTTTTGTAGGTCCTGTGGTTCTTGAGCTATGTTGTAAAGAGGGATGAAACAACAACACTTTTGTAAAACGTACATAACTCATAAATAACAATAAATCAAGCAAGTTTTCAAAGTATATGATTTGTAGAATGAACTTTATTGTATGAATATTGATTTAGATAATGAAAATATATATTTTGGCTGCTTCGACCAAAACAATACCGCGTCTTCCCTTAAGACCGAAGCTTTACTTGATTATACCCAAAAGCTCCCAAATACTGATATTTGTGAAAATCGACCACTCGCCTACAATCCACGACGAAAAAAAGGTTGGCACACTTTGCCTGTCTTTTGGTATATCTCTGCCCCCCCCGCCCCCCCAATTTAATGTTGGACCAAGCCATGTTGTCAACCGGCCCGTGAGACCCTAACATTGAAAGATGGGGAGTGAGATATAGGGGGTAGCTCTGTACTTCACATATAGGCCTACTGCATGTATGTTTCACTCGCCTCTCCAATTTTGATAGAGCACGCATTTCAATTGTTTAGTGCAAGTGTGCCAACTATTAATTTCGCGGATTGTAGCATCATATTAGCGAGTGATTAACCACTCGCCTTTAAAATCTAGACAGCAAGGCCTGAGGTTCTTTACTTACAAGTGGTTTTCATACTTGATGGTAGATGGAGTCCAAAACTTGTAGAAAAGTGTCACCTGCACAGTTTGCTGTGATCAATACACGCCAAGAGCATCTTCGGACCGGTGCTGCGTGCAAAACCACATACCTTTGCAAAATATGATATTTTGCATATGCAATATTACATACTTTCCAAAAGTATGTAGTTTTGCATATGCAAAACTACATACTTCGGCAAAATATGTAGTTTTGCATATGCAAAATATCATACTTGACGGTCACTATGAAAAAATACAAGTTTTGCTGGGAAATCCCGTGCAGTTCGTGTTTGTGAATAAGGGTGCATGTCACAATGATTGGTAACTTTAAAATTTCAAAGGCAAAATATAGCGGATAGTGTATGTAACCGAAATGAATTAGCAATATCTGTATCTGTCTCCACAATCCTAAAGTATTAGGCTACATATAATATAGATTATTCTTTGAAAGTAGAGAATATTAGAACAGTGACCGTATCCATTCTGCCCCTAAAGCGGCCGATACCGAATAACACATACACGGCCTTGACCTACGGTTGTATATATTGTGAGGGATTTGCATGTTGGTCAGGTAGAAGATAAGTATACAGAGTGACCTTCAGCTTCTCCGTGTTTGGTCAGACCTACATTTGTTTTGTGTACCGACGGTATGATAGGCGTAGGCTGCATGGGGTGTATATCCTACATAAATTAGTGTCCTTGTTCAAACCTGAGACTAGTATACCTCAGGCTCAAACACATGCATGACTGTATGTTTCTGTTTTCATGGATGATTATCCTAATGTCTAATAAATGATCAGGGACAGTAATTTGGTAGTATGCACCCTTACAACACACATCGCGCGGTGTTTTTTATGCAAAATAAAAGTTATGCAAAACATCATACTTTATAAGTATGTAGATATGAATGCTATACCGGTGCTGCGTGCAAAACCACATACCTTTGCAAAATATGATATTTTGCATATGCAAAATTACATACTTTCCAAAAGTATGTAGTTTTGCATATGCAAAATTACATACTTTCCAAAAGTATGTAGTTTTGCATATGCAAAACTATATACTTCGGCAAAATATGTAGTTTTGCATATGCAAAATATTGTACTTTACGGTCACTATGAAAAAATACAAGTTTTGCTGGGAAACCCCGTGCAGTTCGTGTTTGTGAATAAGGGCGCATGTCACAATGATTGGTGACTTATATTTTAAAAGGCAAAATATAGCGGACTGTGTAGGCCTATGTAACAAATGAATTAGCAATAACTGTATCTGTCTCCACAATCCTAAAGTATTAGGCTACATATAATATAAATTATTCTTTGAAAGTAGAGAATATTAGAACAGTGACCGTATGGATCCATTCTGCCCCTAAAGCGGCCGATACCGAACAACACATAGGGCCTACACGGCCTTGACCTGCGGTTGTCTAAATTCTGAGGGATTTGCATGCTGGTCAGGTAGAAGATAAATAACAGAGTGGGCAGAGTGACCTTCAGCTTCTCCGTGTTTGGTCAGACCTACCGTATAGGCGTAGGCTGCATGGGGTGTATCCTGCATAAATTAGTGTTCTTGGTCAAACCTGAGAGTAGTAAGTATACCTCAGGTTCAAACACATGTTTCACACTTAAGTGTACGCTGCATGACTGTATGTTTCTGTTTTCAGGGATGATTATCCTAATGTCTAATAAATGATGAGGGACATTAATTTGGTGGTATGCACCCTTACAACACACATCGCGCGGTGTTTCTTTATGCAAAATAAAAGTTATGCAAAACATCATACTTTGTTAGTATGTAGATATGAATGCTATACCGGGAAGTGGGTATTCCTTGTGTTAGGGTAGTATCTGTGGCGAGAGTGAAATGTGACCTGTTGATATGCCGGGTTGTTATGGTCACAGCAAAAGATCAAGAACAGGGCATTCGGCCTTAATCATGTTAATATACAAACTTAATTCCATAATTTGGTCTGCATTATTTTGTTAATTGGTATTCCGGTCGCATATGTCATATTCGATTTTTGATAAATAAAAATATGTTATTAATCATGATGAACGCATTCCGTTGAACATTAGAATCAAAGTATTCAATATTAAATGGTCATAAAAAAGGTTTTTATTATTAGTGACAGTAAACGTTTAGTATGCTGTTGAATGCAAAATATCTTGACATAATTTATATTATCTCTCTAAATGTAAAAGAGTGAAAAACTCACTCCCCAAATAGTGATTCACTTATAAAACCACTCAAAAATGAGTGAAATGTGTTTTTTAAACTTTAAAACCACTCAAAAAAGAATGAAAACCACTCTAAAAGAGTGAATTTCAACTCGTTCAAGGAGTTAAATGAAGGACAACACATTTTTAGAGTTGTCCTTCATTTAACTCCTTGAAAGAGTTAAAATTCACTCTTAAAGAGTGGTTTTCACTCTTTTGAGTGGTTTTAAAGTTAAAACGCACCCCACTCCTTTTTGAGTGGTCTTATAAGTGAATCACTCTTTTCGGGAGTGAGATTTTCACTCTTATACTGACTCACTTCAATACTGAACAACTCCGATTGTCGAATCTACTAGTAGGCCTATATTGATCACGACAGCCCGAGGGAAAAAAATCGACAATGTAATTTGGATTTTTAGCAAGACTTTCCCTTGTTATTAAGGGCTGGGGTATGAACGTTTGGACAGTATTTATTTTGGGACATTAGAGCACATCAGACATATCGAATTGCATTCTGAATACGAAGAATGTCCTTCTGATATCAAATAATTTTGATTTTTGAAATTCGCAATTTAATACACATTTTATGGCAAATCATTAAAAATTGATATTTTTGATATTTAACAGTACTTGAAGTAAACTTTATAAATCTGATGATTTATACTTAACGTGTATGTAGGTGGGATGAAATGCGGACGATCAATTGAAAATTTTGACCTTTCGTATTGAAGATATGGATTTTTTTTTCCCAAAACACCAAAAAAAATTAGGTCTTTTGGGAAAAAATCTATATCTTCAATATGAAAGGTCAAAATTTTCAATTGACCGTCGGCTTTTCCTCCCTGCTACATACACTTTAAGAATATATCATTAGATTTATATAATTTACTTCGAGGACTGTTATATATCAAAATTTGAAAAATATCAAATTTTTATAATTTGTCATAAAATTTGTATTTATATTGTGATTTTCAAAAAATGAAAATTATTTGATATCAGAAAGACATGCTCCGTATTCAGAATGCAATTCGATAGGTCTGAGGTGCTCTCATGTCCCACAAAAAATACTGTCGAAACGCAATAAACGCTCATTTTAGATCCCTTAAACTTCTCCGTAGTCCATTTGCCCATTTTTTGCTTACAAGCCAAGCAATATTATCATTCGTTTGTGACCTCGACCTTTGACCTGAAATAGGAAACTAGTCTTGTTAACATGCATTTGCTTCATCAATGTTGTAGGATAATGCTTAAAATTTAAGTTGGGGGTTTGCAGGAGGCTAAAGAGTAGCCTCACTCCCCCATGACTTGATTCTTGATTTAATATGTAGTGTTTGTCAGTCATGTTTGACGTTTGGGAGAATGGATAGCTACTGTTTTATAGGTAGGTGTATTTAGGTTGTGCGTTGGTAGTAGATTGTATACAAGTCATGTAGGTATTAAGGTATTTCCTAGCACATACCATCTAGACTTTAGGGTCTATGTTTCCGGGGGTCACTCCCATTGTGGCCTGTACACCATCCGCGATAATGAAAACGCGTAAAAGGGTCGTTTTTCGTGGGTAGGCACGATACGCGCGTAACGCGTTTAGGGTGTCAAAAACAAAAAAAAAAAAAAAAAAGGGTAGCAAAATTGCAATTTCTAAATACGCGGAAATGAAATTTAGGGTATGAAATTTGATGTTAGGAATGAAATCCCTGTTTAGGGTGTCGTTTTAGCCAAGGGTTAAATCCTTGTTTAGGGTGCTTTTCAAAAGTTGATTATCGCGGATGGTGTACAGGCCACAATGGGAGTGACCCCCCTGGGCTATGTTTATAGGTAGGTATGGCCTATATGTAGGAAGGTAACAATGCATAGGTTTAGGTATACGCCTATATGGTAGTTGCTGTTGGAGCAGCGGTGTAAATTAAGGGCCAGTGCTGACTTGGACTGATTGGATCAGATCGTTTCATATAACCGAGTATAGGCCCTACTGCAATATGAGTTCCTGTACTAGTATGTTCTTTGTATTAATTTTTTTTATTTGATATATTTCATTCAGTTTGGGTATTCCAAGCCAAGCTCTCCCTTTTAAAGGGATTTTTATTCATACATATTACATTTAAGCATAAAACGCTGATTTGTATTAATTTGTGTGCAATAATAGATTTTCACATCTGATATTTTCAGTCACCGTACTCCCTCTGTTTGTTAGCTTCCGGGGTTAGCTTCCCAAGTGGATTACTTACTTTGGGTTGCGGTTAAGATTCTTAACACGGGACTCTATGGAGAGTTAGGCCAATTTCTGGCCTAGCTAAAACTGGCCATGATGTGATGCATTTTTAAATGGGTCTGGCTTGTGATTGGTCGCCCAGATCTCGCTATGGTTTTTAACAATCCTCCAGGCACGTGCCATTACCATTAACTACATCGTACACAACAATCTATGGAATTTGCGGGATGTTTGTGCTGGCGCGAATGGACGTAGGCCTACATTTAGCGCGTCTTGTACTACCATGCTTAGTACTTGTGGTTAAATTTGATTGATAAACAAGTATGATTGACAGTGTATTTTAGAGACCAAAGTCCCGGGGTAAAGTTCTGCTTAAAAGCCAAAGTACATAGTCGGATTTTTTACTCAGGCATTCGCGATTATTAATACACACCTATGACGTCGCGCTATTGTTTTACCGCTCCATTATTTTCCACGAATGGAGCGATGATTACAATAACACGCCATTCGTGAATGTCTTTCTCTTTTTTCTGAAAAGCAAATACTTTTCAGGGAAAAAGTACTGGCATTTACGAATGTAGTGTTAATAACAATTGCACTTTCGAAAAGCATGTATTTGCGTAAAGTGCAGTATTGTTATCATCACTTCATTCATGCAAAACAATGATACGAAAAACAACAAAACTATGATTTTCATTAATACAATAAATTAAGGAAGCGGATAGCAACATTTGCACATTATTGTTATGGGACATGAGAGCACATCAGACATATCGAATTACATGCTGAATACGAGGATTGTCCTTCTGATATAAAAAAATAATAATAATTTTGATTTTGTGAAATTCGTGATATAATACAAATTTTATGGCAAATTATTAACATGTCATATTTTTTAATTTAACAGTCCTCGAAGTAAACTTTATAAATCTAATAAATGATATGTAATGAAACTGTAGGCCTATGTAGGCCTAGCTGGGATGAAAAGCCGAATTGAAAATTTTGACCTTTCATATTGAACATAAACATTTTTTCCAAAAAGACCTACATTTTTAGTGTTTTGAGGAAAAAATCTGTAATAATGAAGGTCAAAATTTTCATATGATGGACAGCTGTTCATCCCAACTTCATAATCTTTAGGTGCATATCGTTAGATTTATACAATTTACTTTTTTACAATTTACAATTTTTAATAATTTGCCATAAAATGTGTAATGTATATATCGCGAATTTAATAAAAATCAGAATTATTTGATATCAGAAGGACATTCCTCGTGTTCAAAATCCAATTCGATGTGTCTGATTTGCTCTCAGGTCCCTCAAATATATTATATAGGCCTACACGTGAAAACGTCGCTATCCGAGCCCTTAAACATAAATTTACAATGCAATCTGCGAAAAGTAAGGCAAGATCAAAACGGGCAGGTTAAAAGTTGTATATAGGCCTACTTATTATGCAAGATGTGTTTTTACCCTCACTTTGGTGGAAAATGCTTGGCTTAACTTAGTAAGCCCGTAACTTTAAATTATTTGGACCTTTCTTTCTACGCTTAGTGTTTTTATATCATTTTTTTTGTTCTTTATATTTTTATACGTTTTCAGTGGCTTGGGACCAACGTTTAATTTGTTACATTTTGGGCAACATTGCTACATAATACACATTATGTATCATGTATTTAGGCCTATGTATCTGTTTATTTTTAAATCGTTTGCTTTGGGCATGTTTAATAATGATAAAAGCCACAGTAGGTCTATTTTCGGTATAATTTTTATTTCACTTTAGTACATCTGATGTTTCATCTGATAGTATTTTTGCATGTTTGAATATTTACTTACATCGATCAGTAGGCCTATCCGATAATTAAATATTATAATGTTAGGGACGCTCCAGTTGATTTCGGGAGGGGGACTGGAAGTTGAGCTTTTATTTCGCGTAGGAAGCGGCGATGTTTGTTTGTTGTTTTTTTTGCCGCCGAAGTTCAGGGACATAATAGGCCTAGGTAAAATGGGTTGCAATAAGGCCAACCAAATAAAACAAAGTTTACACATTTAAAATTTTCGTACCTTACTTCGGCTTAAAGTAGAATCATACCTGATTTAGGTCCTTGCTGCGAATCAACGATATATATCCTCGGAATGATTCCATCACAAATTATAATTACTAGT
The DNA here is from genome assembly GCF_039555335.1 of Amphiura filiformis. Classification (NCBI taxonomy): domain Eukaryota; kingdom Metazoa; phylum Echinodermata; class Ophiuroidea; order Amphilepidida; family Amphiuridae; genus Amphiura; species Amphiura filiformis. The sequence continues at coordinate 1,216,314 of NC_092647.1, read as the reverse complement.
ATCCAAGATAAATAAATAGTGTCCATAATTGCAAGGTTGTCCAAAATCGAACACTCGATTCATAGAGAAGAATATCATTGCTCATGATAGCGGCAGGTCTACCTTTCTTGAGGTACAAAACTGCAATGATCTGCATTTAACTATTTCATATTAACCTATGACCAGTTTGCCAATTTTCTTTATTATGCAAAATACAGACCTAAACGCAACTACTTCAATCATGTCAATAGTTAACACATTAGAAGTGGGCATAAAGAACTATTGATTGTACTTCTAATCACTTTAATGATTTTACGAATCTACGTTTATTCAATTTGGGTAACAAATATTTTAGATCTTTATAATTCAAGAACGTGGTTACGGATGATTTAAACTAAACACCTGGATCGTGATATGATGGGTAATTCTATAGAAATTTTACATAAAGCTGAGTCCGTGTATTTTTCACCCGCACCTAGTACGATCATTCTATTAGTGTATTTGATAGTGTATTCAGTGTGAGCAATTGATCAATTTGTAAAGAGCATCAAATTTCAATAACACTCCATTCGTGAAAAATAATGGAGCGGTAAAACAATAGCGCGACGTCATAGGTGTGTATTAAGTCGGTTGTGGCCGCGGATTAGAACGTGAGTGGGTAAGAATGGCTTCGCCGCTCCGCGGCTCAGCCATTCTTACCCACTCACGTTCTAATCCTTGGCCATTATCCTATACATAAACTGTGTTACGAGTCGTACTTGACTCAAGGCCAAAATCACCTTTTACCCGAACTCACACGAATGCACAACACAAATACACTGTTTGATTAAGCTAACAAAATCTAAGTCTTTAATTGAAAGCAAAATATGATTGGTACAATATATGACAACAAATGCACATAAAAAAAATTGTCACACAATCGCAATAATATAGCGATAACAGAGTGCTTGCAATGTTCTGGACGGCTGATGTAAATATCCTTAATCACTTGTCCTGCGAAAATAATTTGGGGGGAATCCCAAAATGACTTTCCACACCAACTCTTGCAAGTACAAGATGGTTTCCCATCTCATGAAATACTTTCAGCTTGTAAACAAAGTTAAATAATTAAATTAAATTTCTCAGGGCACATCACAACTGGTAGATTCCAAAATCAGAATTGTTCAGTATTGAAGTGAGCCATTATAATTATGCAATATATGTTGCATTCAATACCTTTATTGTCACTAATCATGCTAATAATCTCTTTATGACCATTTTACTATTGAACACTTTAATTTTGATAAACATCAGTATAATTTTGAGTTCAACGGAATGCGTTCATCATGATTAATATAACATAATTATTTTTATCAAAATTCGACTATGGCATAGTCTAATAAATAGGGGGCCTACTATACAGCTATAAGATCGACAGTGGCGGCGCGGCGGAAGCATAGGGAGACGAGCATAATATTTTGTTCCGCTTCTATTAGGTCACTTGCGCGAGAAGCGGAAAAAATTCAATTCCAGCAATTTAAGGCCATGAATGAAGATGAATTTTGCTATGTTATGTGCCAGTGTGCGCGAAGTGAGCAAAATTTTTCAATTTTACCCTATTTTGGAACATGGATGGATGTTAAATGATGAGAAAGGTAACCCTCTTACCAAAAGTGAAGACATCAAGAGGCGACGGGTTCAGTATAGTAACCAGCTGTTTGGGTACTACTATAACATCGACAGTGGCGACGGAAGCATTTTAGGGAGAAGAACATAATATTTTGTTCCGCTTTTACTAGGACACTACACGAAGCGGGGAAAAAACTTTCAGCAATAGGCCAAAATGAAGGTGAAATTTGCTGTGTAATGGGCCAGTACTCACGAAGCGCGCATAATTCTGCAATTATACAATACTTTGGTCCAAAGTATGGTGTTTTGGTGCTAAACAGGAACGTGCATGGGGCCCCCAAATTTTGGGGCCCTGGGCCCGGGCCCATATGGCCCAATGGTAAATCCAGGTAAAACCAGGTTTCTCGATCGAGAAACCTGGTTTATCAAAAACTATGACAATCAAATTCGAAAAACCTGGTTTTTCGATTGAAAAACCAGGTTTATCAAAACAACTATGACAATCGATTTGAACACCAAGTTTATCGGCGAAAAACCAGGTTTCTCGGTCGATAAACCTAGTTTTTCAAAAACTATGACAATCGAATTCGAAAAACCTGGTTTTTCGATTGAAAAACTTTATAAAAAACTATGACAATCGAATTGAAAAAGTTTTTCGCGAAAAAAAACAGGTTTCTCGGTCGATTTGATTTGATTTGATTCGAGTTTATTTATGCATAACATTCAATTTACAGAGTTCACATAATAAAAAATATTACAATAAAATTACATTTAAAATTACAATATACAAAACAATTGCAGATATGCATAGGATAACCCTTTAAGCCCTAAAAAGAGCTTATTTCCAAAGGGGTCCTTTAAAAGTTTTAAACATTGCACACATTAACATCAAAAATATCAACAACAAAAAATATGATACTATCAAAAATCATAAAATTATTATTGCACAAATATTAATCAGAAATAAACCTGCTTTCTCAAAAACTATGACAATCGAATTCGAAAAACCTGGTTTTTCGATTGAAAAACTAAGTTTAACACAAAAAAAAATGACAATCGAATTGAAAAAACAAGTTTATCGGCGAAAAACTATGACAATCGAATTGGAAAAACCTGGATTTACGAGTGAAAAAACAGGTTTAACAAAAAAAACTATGACAATCGAATTGAAAAACAAAGCGACGAAAAACCAGGTTTCTCGGTCGATAAACCTAGTTTTTCAAAAACTATGACAATCGAATTCGAAAACCTGGTTTTTCGATTGAAAAACCAGGTTTAACAAAAAAAAACCTATGACAATCGAATTGAAAAACCAAGTTTATCGGCGAAAATCCAGGTTTCTTGGTCGATAAACCTGGTTTTTCAAAAACTATGACAATCAAATTCGAAAAACCCGATTTTTCGATTGAAAAACCAGGTTAATTAAAATAAACTATGACAATCCAATTTAAAAAAACCAAGTTTATCGGCGAAAAACCAGGTTTCTCGGTCGATAAACCTGGTTTTTCAAAAACTATGACAATCGAATTCGAAAAACCTGTTCACCGATTGAAAAAAAAAACCAGGTTTAACGACCGAGAAACCTGGTTTTTCGCCGATAAACTTTCAATCGAAAAACCAGGTTTATCAAATCGATTGTCACAGTTTTTGATAAACCTAGTTTATCAGCCGAAAAACCAAGTTTATCAAGATACTCTGACAATCGAATTGATAAACCTGGTTTTTCGATTTGAAATACCTGGTTTTTCGATCGATTCTACAACGTAGGTCTACGGTCATGTGTTTGCACAACTCTGAATTTGCTACTATCATTTACGCCACTGATTTAGGGGTATAGATTATGCCCAAAGATCCTAAAAATTTATTTTTAGGATCTTTGCTATGCCATAGTCGATTTTTAAATTTATTTTTGACTTTATTTTGTCTGATCTCGGCGTTTTAAACAGGTTATATTTTGGGTATGAAAACACACTACAACAACATTTGAACAAATATTTTGTCAACAATTATGTTAGAATAATTTGCATCAAGTTAGCAAAAAATGTTTATGAATGTCATGAAAATGTTTTATACCCTTTATAGGCCTATAACCCGACATTTAAACGTTTTCTGGCAACCTTTTCTAACCTTCTGTGATGTCAAAAACGTTTTTTTCGCTCAGGTACACCTGAGTGAATATATACATCCAGTTTAGACCTTGACCTTTGAACCTAAGTAGCTCCAAGTCAGGCTTCTTCTGCAAATGCTTTTGCTTTGTCTTCACTAGAAATATTTTATAGTATAATATTTGATAGGATAATGCCTGGTAATGGAAATGCAGACTATAAATACTAGCTACTAAATTAACCTCACTCCCTATGACATAGTTCATAATATATATGCAGCAGTGAGATATCTAACTTTACTTGAGGTGGGCATAGAATATTAGCCTCATTTCCCATGAAATTATTTATAAAACTCTGTTCTGTAGCCCATAGTGGAGGTGTTTTTTACCTGGGGATGATATTAGTTTCAATAATCACAGGTGTTGACAGATTGATATTGGTCTGGAAGTTCAAGCTAGTAAATTACATACTGCTCATGAACTTCTTTTATAGATCAGATTTTGTTTGCCAGCTAGGTCAGTTTGCATGGCCAATGCCCATGAACTTCTTACTTAAATTTGTATTGAGAGGTAAGAAGGCTTGTTCTGACCATCACCAGGGTATGGATTTGATATAATCAGCCCAGCATTTAACAACATTATTCAGGCATGAGAATTTTCAGTTTAAAAACTGAATTCAGTTTTTTTTATAGTCAAAATTTCCGCAACTTTATTTAATTTCAGCCTGTTTTTGGTACTTTTTGCCCAATTTCACGCGCATTTTCAGTTTTTTCAGTTTTTTTTAGGAAAGTGCAGTCTCATGCCTGATTATTAACAACATTGAATTTTAAGGCCAAATGTTTTAAATGTTGTTTCCCTGTTTATTCTTCTAGATATTATATTCATACATATTCTAAGCTAACTGTATTCTAATTCAATATTTTCTAAAATAACACATTGCCTTTTGAGTTATTCTAAAGGCTATGGTGAGTTCTGGTGTTAAAGCCACAATGTTAAATCTTATAATATGAAATTGGTTAATATTTTTCAAACCTGATTTTTTTGGCATATTTGTAATGTTTACACATGTCCCAACTTGCACCTAAATGGAATCTGCCAAATTGGTTGTGTTTGTAGGTCAACAGAACATAAGTTTGACAAAATGTCATTTATATAATTCAAAGAATTGTGACATTATGTCCTCCTATAGAACTGCGTGTTAAATGGCCAAAATAACTAACCAGCAGGGTTTCTTTCATTTTACCTTGTTATTTCAGCTCAAAATGGACAGAAACCCTTCCCGATAATTATTACTAGCATTATTTCAGCATTTTGAGTATAAAACAAATTAAAAATTTGAAGGAAATCATCTTTAAGTAAAGCCTGGTTGTTTTCATATAATTTTAATTGAGTTTGTATTAAATTATACAAGTTTTTGGTTATTTCATGATCCCCTCCAGCTTCATCATAATTTTGCACTTCCCTACCAAAAACAAAACAAAAATAACAAAAACAAACAAAATGGGATATTCTTATCATTTTGAACAATGCTATAATCAGCCTTCTGGAACGTTAAAATTTTACTGTATTTCCTAAAACTATTTATGAATCATCCAAATCATAAGAAACCTTATCATTATCTATCACACATCATATCTTATATATACATAACCCAACAGACTCTACTAGATATGCAGTCTCTAAATATTGAAGAGCTAATCACCTAGTGGAACGTTATATTTACCATTTTAATCAAAATGCTTCAGGATCTTCACAATCTGATATCTTAATCTTATGTAGGCCTACATATAAAACATTATCATTAGCCCTAATTATAAGAAACGCGACCTTATTCAACACCAACGACCTACATTGCACAACCATGTGTTCCAATCATGCCTGAGCACTCCCTTTTAAAGGGGTTTTTATTATTTGCTGGGTAGGCCTGTGCATGTATCATGTACATCGTTATTTTCAATCTGGGTAACACATCGCTTTACGAATCACACACCTTTTAAAAATCGCTTCTATGCCCTCTCTAATTCTATTCATACTATATCAAGAGAGGGCTCCCTTTACCGTTACTGTTATATTCGGGTTATTTGAGTGACTATTCCCCTAGTCTTTGTCAAAGACGCTCGGGAGCGGTGGGAGCTGGGTGGGGTCCTAAAAATGTTTTTAAAATTTAATTGAAGGGCTGTTTGAGGGTTAAGTATGGGTAGCACTTTCTTCGAGAGATCCACCGGGCCTTTTCAGCCCTCGCAAATACATCTTTAGGGTCACTTTTTATGACTTCATGATACTACTTCGAGCATGATATACTTTGTCAATGACTAGTGCCTCCCCCTCCCCACCACCACCACCCGGATCTTCTCTGGAAAATATTTAATCGTGTATCAATTTCTAATTTGATTTGATAATAGTCGTCTTCCTTCTCCTTACTCTTTATAGGCTATCTACATTTGTCTATTTTTTTTAAGGGGCATTACGAAATTTATACGCGGACATCTTCAACTAATTGCCTTAGTCACGTTCGGCCCAGGGGGGAGGGACGCAAGCCTGTATGGGGCGGCCGGCCAAATCCATCAAATTTCCCTGCACTTGGGGAGGGGGAGGGGAAAATAGACAATTTTTGCCAGGCTCACTGATAATAAATGTTTGGTATTGCATATCATATGGATTCCCCATCTCTCTGCCCCTCTCCCTCTCTCTTCCTCCTCTCTCTCCTCTCTTTTTTCCTCTCTCTTCCCTCATTTTTCCTTGCACGGGGCCCAAATAGTCAATTTTTGCCAGGGGCAATCGCCCCCCCCCCCTTGTCCCCTCCCTGGCAGCTACGCCAGCAACACCCCGAGCACGTAAAGGGACCCAAAAAAATTCACTTAGCTCTATCGTATATCGTTCCCAGGGTGCTTAAGAAAGTCATTTTGGGTGGGCGCTTATTTTTTACATTGTTAAATGGTCATCATTCACCATCTGATAGTATTTAGTTAATCACAGTTAGTGCGCCTTCAAAAAAAATGGTGTCCAGATACGTCCAGGTCTGTTTACCAATGGCATCAAATATAATGGCGACCGTCGCAAATAAAATGCGATTTTGAAGTCAGTGTTACATCAAACTTGGTGTTTTAAGGTGGTACTACACCCCTTGATAAATTTGTGACTATTTTTGCATTTTTCTTAAAAAATAGTAACACACTAGTAACTAAAGTTATGTATATTATAGGGGCAAGGAATCCATATGCTACACTGGAATTTCAGTGACTCAAGACAAGCGGTACGGTACGTTATTATTTTATGTTAAGAAAAGAGGTGCAGCTAGTATGTACCTCGTTTCTTGACATATATAATGAACCACCTGTCTTGAATCACTGATTATGATATTTCAGTGAAGTAATTGAATTCCTTGCCCCTAAAATATACATAAGTTTTGTTACCAGTGTGTGGTTATTTTTTTGAGAAAACTGCACAATTAGTCACAAAATTTATCAGGGGGTGTAGTACCACCTTAAAGGTACTTGCAAATGTTTATACGCTGGCGAAGTTCCGTAATAATCGGATTAAATACCATAGCAATAGGGGAAAACAATTTTTGAATATACCGCATTACATAGACTGTCCCACAGTCTCGGTTCGGTCCGGCTTGGATAATGGACCGATACATAGGCCTAATTACATAATAGCCTATCAAAATATGCCATAGTCCTTCACCCCCCCACCCACCCCGATTCTAAATACACAGCGACCAAAACTACTTCCCAGCGCCCAAAACCAATTCCTCTTTCTACCAAATTGATGCCACTACACTAATCACACCTCTTACATTGAACGCTAAAATTCAGTGACCAGTCGTTCTCCATGGACCCGAGGGAGGGTCTACGCATTACACTGATTCGTTCACACGGTACCTCTGTATTGAACCATATCATGCTGATCACTTGCACCTGTAAGATTAGTATCTTTGAAAAGACCAGTATTGTATTCAATCTATGATTGCAGACATACACAGGTGATGAGTGCAACCTGCTTTTAGTGCAGCGCGATATGTTCAAAATTGTTTTCACCTATTGCTATGGTAATTAATCTGATTAATTATGTAACTTCGCCAGCGTATTGAAAGTATTTTTAATATCTATGTATCTGGCCACTATGAAATAGCGTCATAATTTAATTTCAGCGCATATTTTTTATATTTTTAAGACTCAATTTTCCTAGGGGGCCACTCAAGTATGCTAGTGTACACATGCGTGACCAAATTGTTTTAAACACCCCCTAAACGAATTTTACCCTACCAGCAAATTTAGCCCCTTAATAAAGTAATTTAATATAGAATTTACCCCGTAATGAGTTTTTGGCTAGTAAAAATGCAACAAATGTAGCCTTTTTGGACTCATAATTTACCACAAGGTACCGTAAACAAGTTGTTCAGTTTCAAAAAACTACCTTTATTCTTGAAAATCACTGTTTTTTATACCCTAAATGTGTCACGCGTGTGACCTGCATTGCCTTAAAAAAAAACCTTTTTACTTGTTTTGTTGGTCACACATGCGTACAGGCCATTTATGTGAGTGGTCCCCGGGTCACGTCAATTTCCCACATGCATGCATGTATAGTCAATCGATAGGTAAGCTTAAAGGAAGTATTTTGACAGTACTGAATGAGCAGTTAAAGCACCTGTAAAGTGTGCTGAGGCTTGTGGATCAACGTCTAGGCGTTGTGCTCTGTGCGTAGCGCACTATAAATCACTGCGCTTTTTTTTTTTTTTTTAATAATATCACATTTTGCTGGGTAGGTACTTATAGGGGCATGGCTGGTTACTAGAACGAATACGGTATATGCTTTTTAGCCTGGTTTAAGCAATTCTGCTTGAGCCTGATCTAAATCATGTCATTGCATGGAACAATCACTTACACAAACAAACAAACAAAGAAACAAACAAAGACAGTATAAGTTAACATTCTCATTACCAATGTCTTCCTTTATTCAACTTATTTCTTGCAGAATACAAACATATTCAGCAATGAATGATACATAATAATAATAATAATAATAATCGTAATTCACAAAACAATTACTGCAACCTTTGGCATCTAAATTAGAATATAATAATAAACAATGTTATTATTACTCGCATTTCACAACATAAAATGCATTTGGTACCGCCATATAATGGTGGTTGCAATTTATGATACCACTAGGATCCATAACAAGTTCATCTATCAGGGCACAGTTCTTTAACCCCAATACATTTGTACATTAATTGAATGACCTTAGTAAATTTGGGTACAAAACCCCATACCTTTCAACTTGAGGTAAAATTTTGCACTATGAGTGTTATAATTGAGGTTATTGAACTATGCCAATGGGATGAGGCCATTGTGGTCCATAGTGTAACTACCGATCCCCGTATCAAAATAATCCCGAGATGGGGCAACTATATTGTAAGTTCTTAAAAAATTGTGTATTATTAAACTTATACTTAAGGGTGTTTTAGTCTCACTCCAAGATGGTGAAGTTCACTGACTGGATTGGAATCAGTAAATAGGGGCATGTAAAGTTGACATCTGGTGAAACATTCCAGTACTTGGTTGTCTAAAACACTTTTATTATTGCAAATAATTATTGATCAATACCAAACTGCTTTACAAAGAATGATACACTACTAAAAGTAGAAATTTTCATGGTATTAATTTTTCATGCTTTGCCAATATTAACTGTTTAAATTGTTTATAAATGTTGTGATACCAAGCTTTGGTACATTAACCTATACACAAAAAGAATATATTGTGCATTGTTTTTTTTGCGGTCATTACAAAAAGCGCAACAAACAAATGTTGCGCAAAAATTTCAATTTTTACTGTAGTTGATCTCTAGTCAGATGAACAACCAACACTGTTAAAATTTTGGGTACACTTTTACCCAATATTTGGCCAACTATGACCGACTCAACTATTGGGCAAAAAAAATCCATAAAAAAACATAATATTTTTGCCCAAGTTGAGTTGGCCCAATGTTGGGTAAGAATTACCCAGCATTTTTATCAATGTAGGAAACCTCATCTTTATTCATGATCGTTCAAGAATAAAACAAAGATAGCGGCATATTAGAAATTTAGGTCACAGATCAGCATTGTAAGGTTAATATCAATTTCGGTAACATTTGGTCCTGAAATATCAACATTTTTAAATGTCAGCCTGGTTACGATGAACTTCCACTTTAATATATATGTTTCTTCATATCTGATAAACTTATCAATTTTTGCATGTATACGGTCTTGTATATGGCTACGGCATGGTACTAAAGTAACATGAAAACCTATTCAGCACCAGTGCATACAAATTGGTATGAGCTTTTACTGAAGGCTGTTATAGAGATTTTACTTTATAAACTTTATTTATTGCTTTACTTCATGAGTGATAATTATTGTGAACTTTTTTGATCAAATATATTACGACACTAACACAGAAACAAAAAAATAAAACAATTTATATTAATAAATTAAGCTATATGGTTAAGACCAGAAATTAGTATTGTAAAAACACTGCAATATTCCTAATCCTACTGTAGTAAATTTAATCTTACTGCAGTGGTCACAATCACACTGCAGTATCTTTATCATACTGTAGTATTCTTTATACTACAGTACTTCCTAATCATACTGTAGCAACTTTTAATTGTACTGCAAAAGCCTCAAACATACTGCAGTAGTTTTGAACATTCTGCAGTGAACTTAAAATATGAAACTATACTTCAGCCAATAATTCTTCGACCAAATAATTATTGACCACAAAAAATATCTGACTAAAAGAATAGATGAACAATAAATACATAAAAGGCAACATGCAGTGATATTTTTGATATTTTCAGTTTTCAATGTAACTAGGGTTACACATTATCTTATCCAGGAGTGTGCAAAGAGCAAATATATCAGGCTATTCCACTTGAAACCCATACACCCCCTATGGAAGACATGACCTTAATCTCCCACACAAGGGGTGGCGATTTCAAATGGAGTCACCCATACAAGCAACCCCATTTGAAATCCACACGCCTTGTGTGGAAGATTAAGGTAATGTCTTCCACAGGGGGTGTAGGGATACCAGTTGGAATAGCCCTTTTTGTCAAGGAGATGACTAATGTAATATACAGACCTAAAACCTTTAGTACAAGAATACTATATAATGATGACTTAAATAACACTTATTTATATAAATAAGTGTTTAAGTATGTATGTACATTAAATACACAAATTTGAAGAAAACAGAAACCATTAATGAAAACTTTCTGAGGTATTTTCTATAGAGGGACTTCAAAGTTACCCTGTGTACAGTATGTACATTGTGAAACTTAATACACTTTACTATTGACTCATGCAAATCAGATTACAGGAATACGGTTGCTGAAATTAAAATCTTTTTTTTTAATGACTAAAGCCTACACAAGCTATCCTCGATTAGCAACTCTGTCAGTGAATATAATAAAAGTTCCCTTTAAAAGGGAAAGTCAGCATTATAGCTATGATATAAGATCAACTTAGTAACATAAATTTCTATCCATATAGAGCACCGTTATGTAATGTTGTGAGTCTCATATGTTTCGAGAGCTGCTCCAGATAAATATTTCAATCCATTTGTCAAAAGAATTTAAGACTCTTTAAGGAAAAATGTTGTCCCTTTCAAGCATTCGTACCTTTCAAGCATTCATGCAAAAATAACACATAAATGTTTCTTGTAAATGTGACTAATTCCTTATGGAATTACTGACATTTATACAGCGTGATACTGGTAGTCTACAGTGGTTTTGTTAATGATAATCATCATGATCATGTAATGAAATCATTGATATTATTATATTGAAATTAGGAGTTCCAACTTGGTGTATTTCCGAGGATAATCTTCTGAAACAAACCGATTTGGAACACCTAATTTCAATATGTTAATGAGAAAAATAATGAGCTTTTACCTCATACCAAAATCTGCATTTTTGATAAAAGGTGAAATAGGAGATGAGGCTGTCACCCACCTTTAAGTTATTCAGGTCACCCACCTTTAAGTTATTTTTAAAATTTTACTAAAATGTTGTCTGTTTGTCAAGCTGCCTCTTCCAAACAATATCACACTTCACTCATGGTTTGAGTGTTTGAATTCACCCCTTGTAGCCAGGAATGCCAAAAAATGTTGGCCCGAATCACAATTTTTCTCATTGGTTTCTCCGAGACACAGGAAACTACCGAAAATCGCAGGACTGAGCCAATTTTGAAAAGTCACCAATTTGTTTTCTTAACCGTTGGTTTCTACGACAGGAGATTGTCAAAAGTCACTTGTATTTACTTCAACATCCTTTTTTAGTAATTCCTGTATAATCTTTTGCAAATAAAACCTGAACATTACTAAAAATGCAGTTTAAACGACCCAGATGAAGTGAACAGCAGTTGTTTAAAAATAATTTGTTTAAAAAAACTGTTTAAATATTTTACGTAACTGCTTGTTCAGTTCACCCGTTAAACATTATTTTAACAGCGCCAAGAAACTGGAATAATTGTATGCATGTGTAATTGGCATATCGATAATGACGCAGTTTCAGGTTTTTTTGCAAAAGATTTCGGGAAGTAACATATATTGTTGGATGGAGGGAAGCGATTTTAAAGATCAATTTAGCAACAGGGTGTTGCCTGACTGAGTTTATAAGTCAAAATAATAATGACAATATCAATACACAATCTGACTTTAAAAAAACAAACAGTATTTTGTGACTTAAGTGAAAATTATTTTGCAAAGAAAATCCAAAGACACATTTCAATACAATATGTATAATATTATGGTAATAAATAAACACGCAAACATACATTGGTAATTTCATAATTGGAGTAAAATTTACTGCATTCAGAATACACTCTGATACAACATAACATAATAAGAATACGCAAAAACAGCAAATTTAAAGCATTTTTGTGTAAATTTGACTTGATAATTAATCATGTGAATAAATGATTAGATTTTATACCCTACCCAAAAATCATGCTATAAAGTCCCTATTAATGCCAGAGACCATTGTTTCAACACATAACATTCATATTTATACACTTACATACACATTTTCTATAAAAAATTGGTTGAAAACTGTAAAAAGTGCTACTTGTTCAAATAGGCTATGCTATTTATAACATTTTTATATAATTTTCAATTGATATGTTCACACATTTATACAGTTTGTACACACATTGGTTAGAAAACACTTACGTTATTTACCCCTCCCCGGAACCCCTCCCCCTCCCCCTTTTTTTTGAAATTAGAAACCATTATTCAAAGTTACATGCTTGGGACATTTATTATGTTGAGATATCAAGCTTTTGTTGAATACCTATATTTATCACTTTGTTTAAATTTTGAAACAATTAGTAATCCAGTTTATTTTAATCCAGATCATGTTGAGCTAATCTTACCAATTTTATTTCAAAACGTTGCAGCAAAAGTGACCGTTTTATCTTCATGTTTTGTGTAAAATTCATTATTCAATGTCATGTTCATTATTCAATTTCATATTTATTATTCAATTTCATATTTTTAATTTGAAATACATAACAAATGTTTGGTTTTACATTAAAAATAGCAACTTAAACCAAAATAATACATAACAGTCACAACAGGTTCTTCAAATTTTAAAATACTGTATTTTTTTTTCTGTGGGAAGTATGAAAATATGTACAAGAGATAAAAAGAAATATAGGGTTCATACATGACCATTTCTTGTTTTTATACAGTGTTTGCAGTTTGTAACATCACATACATTATGAAGTTAGTCATAAAAAAATCTACAGTCATATTTTAAAACATTTTACACTATAAAATAGTATGCTACAAGGAATTTACAGGATAGGCCCTATCACATCCTATACTAGACCCTTAAATTATATTTGTCCAAACTTTTCAGTACAATGAAGCCTATTGGATCAATAGGGCCTATTAATATACTCTCCTCCAATCAGAGGAAGCCTTAAATAAATTACAACTGAATACAGCTATTTTATACCACTAAGCAAAAATGGGAATTTTTGCACAATATCGTCTCCCTGCTTTGAAGATAGAATAATAAGTTTATCAAAACTTGTGCAATTTTGGCTTCAAGATGTTAACAATTTGTGCGAAAATTCCCACTTTTACAAAATATAGGGAATACATTTTTTTTTGTTTAATTCATTGAGTTGTACAAAACACTTAATGAACGAGACAAAAATATTTCTTATGGGGTAAAAATGTCTTATTCATTGCAAAATAACTTTACAATGTATTTTCGGTCAACTTTGGTTTATAACGTACGCAAAAAACTTTTATAAGGGAGTTTAATGGTTAAGCTTGACTTTTTCATGTATCAATACTGATCGATTTAAGAGCATCAGCAGTAGTGTTGAATTAAACAAGAAACAAGAACAGAATGTAGCATGTTAAACTGTGCAAATATAATGTCAGTCTTATTGATAGACTTATTGCTGCCGTCTAGTCTCTTTTGCACAAGGCTGACATTTTAAGGCAATCAATAACACATCATTAAGAGTCACACGGATCTTGCACATAAAATTAAGACTTGTTTGGCGATATTCAAATGACTTGATAAAATGATTCAGAAAGTCAGCCCTGCAAAAGAAATTTACATATTTGTTGTAATTTCTTATATCGAAGGAAAATTTCTTGATCTTGAAATGCTAATGATGCAATACCCATAATGCATTTTGCTAACACCAGAAAAGCTAAATGTATCATTTTGATGAGCTTGTAATGGTATTAATGGTATCAGCAAAATGAATTATGGGTAGAAAGAGTGTAAAAAAGTCAAGCCTCCATATCAATAAAATGCTAGGTACATTATACCCAATATGAACAACTCAACTATTGGTTTAACAACATTCCATTGAAAATTTACCCAACACCCGAGTTGTTCATAGTTTGCCCAAAAGTTGAGATACATCGACTAAAGGTCCGTTCATACTACACCACAATTGCTTTGCGGTACGGTGCGTTGCCACACTGCATCATACTGCAAACTACATTGCATTACGATATCGCAATTAAGTTAAACACATTTTAACTTGAAAATGCGACGAGTTGCGTTGAGTTGCGGCAAAAAGTAATCAATATATCGGCAATGCACTGCATCGCACCGCAATTGCAGCGTAGTATGAACGGACCTTAAGGCTGGGTATTCTGGGTGGGCACTTGGGCGGGCTCTCAGGTACCCGCCCATCCCTAAGGTACCTTGCTTGGAATTTCTGGTGTAGGTTACCCACAGGTCATTATTTAATATATTTACAAGCCTTGCCCTGGCCTGGTTTGCATGCAAAATCTGTCTAACAAGTTCAGTGGCACAAAAGAGTAGATAAACTTGGTCCTTGTGGTCTATAGTAGCCACAAAATCCAATTACAGTCCAACCTCTTTTATCCAGCCATGATGGGACCAAGCATTGTCCGGATAAGTGAAAAATCCGGATAAGTGAATTACATGTAATTCTGTATTGAAAGTTCCAAGGACTGAAATTGTGACAACAAAAGATTGTGCTAATATGGGATAATAGCACTAAAAGATGGCTTTAGAGTGCTTTGTGCAATATAGATGTCATTATAAGCATTCAGAGCATGGAATTAAGGTGTTAAATCATCAAAAACATGTTTTCCTCTGAAAATTTCACAGCCGGATAACAGAGAGATCCATATAAAAGAGGTCCGGATAAGAGAGGTTGGACTGTACAAGAGTGTTTGGAGACCACTAAAAACAAATTTTAAGTGTAAATTTCGCACTTTGACTTGATTCTGATGAAACATGATCCCCTGGTACCGGCCTATAAAATACATTACGTACGGCACCCCGGCACAAAATCACCCAAAAATCCCAGCCTTAGTATCGACAGTGTATCCCATTTAGGCAGGGACTGCCTTTTGAAAATCAGGTTAAGAGCTGTAAAATGCTCTTCTGGTTTCTTCAAGAAGAGCTTTAGAAGAGCTGTTTGCACCTGTGACCATTAAAGCGTAAAGAATAAAATGAGTTATTAAGAGGAGCTATTAATCACTCTTAATAGTAGCTGTAGAAGAGCGATAGCTCTAGCTCCTCTCAAAAGGCAGTCCCTGTTTAGGTTAACATTTATTCAGCTTACAAAAGTAAAATTAAGTGTATAAAGGGCCACGCTTATGTAGTTTCAATTTTGTCAGTATAATTTTTTTCCAGAAAATCTTATTTTGTTGCTGGTTTACTCTCCCAAACAAGACCACAGAATCTGTAAAGAAATAATGGTCAATTCCAGTTAAAATCCACCCCGGAAGACATGACCATAATCTTATACAGGAAGTATGTATTTCAAATTGAGTTACCTGCATGAGTGACTCCATTTGAAATCTACACCCCCCGCAAAGGTGATGAAGGTTGTGTCTTCCATAGGGGGTGTATGGATATCAACTGGAACAGCGCAATGCAGATCATGCCTTTTTAGTTGGGGAGGGCAGCAGTATTAGGCTATTCCAGTTGAAATCCATACACCCCCTATGGAAAACATGACCTTAATCTTCCACACAGGGAGTTGTGTACTTCAAATTGAGTCACCCATTCAGGTAACCCCATTTGAAATTCACACTCCCCTGTATGGGAGATTAAGGTCATGCCCTTCCTAGGGAGTGGATTTTAAATGGAATAGTCCCTGTGTACTAAGATACTGGTAGTCTGGACACCTTATTCAGCCCTTTCAACACTTTCCAATCTTATATACATTATTAAGTTTTGCAACAAAGTTGACTTTTCTTAAGAATAAATAAGCTTCTACACATAGAAAAATATACAAGAGAAATTACACAACAATAATTGCATAGCCATTTCCACAAACAAAAAAATTGTCAAACAATAGCAGTCCAATTTGTACAAATGGGACCTAGATCAATTAAGACTTAATTAATTAATTAGTTAATTAACATAAGGGCCTCATTACCCAATATACGGGTGTGGAACTGTGGATGCTATTAATAATATAGAATAATTATGGCATATATATATACATGTTGTTTTATAAAGGTACTGTATCAGCTTCACCATCTTGGTAGATCTTACTTTTTAAAAAGGCAGACGACACAGCAGTTCTAGAAGTTAAATCATTCGGCATTTCCAGTTTTTGGAAAGTTTTTTTCCTAAATTCAGCACAAAAACTACAATGTCTCTTCTTTTTTTTGTCCCTGCTATGATGTGTAATCACTGCCTCCCGTTGTTAAGCACAAATGGCTTTCACTGAGGGTCCACCGTTTTTAGTCAGTGTCAATATGCCGAGCAAATTTCGCTCTTGAGTTTTTTAGAGTCATGTTTTTGGTTCGACACAATTGTTTTTAAAAAAAATTTCTGCAGCAAATCACTTCACCTCACATCTTTAAGTTCTGTATCAATTGGTATGCCGTCTCTCCGTACTTGTCCGTTATGCATTTCATAATATTCACAGTCTGAATATCTGTCGTATTCTCCGTCTTCGGATTCGCCTTCCTCCTCTTCGTTAAATTCATCCTCGTCGTCATCGTCGTATTCCTCATCCGCCATCTGCTCCCCGATGCCGTTTTGATTTTGTCCACGAGTGAAATACAGACACCGACATGACAGCGCCAGCTACAGCTGATACAAGTCCAACAACGAGTAAATACTTAGGATCCATGGATTCCTTTTCTGGTTTGCATTTGGGTGGAGCTGCTACCAGCTTCTGTACTTCCGGAACAGATGCTTGAAATATACCAGGATCTATACCACCAGGTATAAGCTCAGAATCATCTGTAGAAAGAAAGAAAACCATTTAACATTAAGGATATACAAACCAGTCTCACTGTTTGGATATATACTATACTTTACACAACAATGAAAGATTTCGTCCAATCAGTGGCATTGCCAGGGGGGGGGCAGCTGCCCTTCTTCCCCAGCGAGAAGTCTTGCCTCCCCTTTCCCTCTGTGGGATACTGGCTCAGTTTTTGTAGCCCATTTTGTCAAATTTTGCCCCCCCCCCTTGAAAGTTGCATTCCCCCTAGTCTCCCATCTGAGAATGTGCTGGTTACACCACTGTCTCCTCTCTCCCAGCTAAAAATCAATATTAATTATATTCTGCCAAATTAGTACCTCTATTCTTATAAATGCCCCATACAGATTTGAACTTAATACTTTTCTAAGCAACTAAGTACAAATATATCATAAAAACTATTTATAAAATGAAACAAGTAGACCGCTTAACGGGTCGTACGCTATCTTGTGCGGTTTGTATTGCATGGAGGCCATACCCCCTCCCCCCCAGTTTCATAGATCACAATATCTGCAACCTACCTGGACATCTGAGAATTTGCTTGATTTAACCCAAACACTGCTGGCTGTTGGGACCTGATATGGCGCATTTCCTGCTGCGGTGTTTACGCCCTCTACTGTTACACTGTGTCCATGGACTCCAATTCCTCCACCCCTCGTCTGTAAATCTATACCCATCGATGACTTCAACTGTCGGTTGTATTGTTGATACCGCAGGCACCGCTGGTGTAGTACATTCATGTGCGTTACATGTCTCCGTTTCGAAAGGATCGCCGAAGCAGTTGTGCCCATTCGGAGAAGGTATGGGATTAGTGCAAGAGCGATGGCGCTGCCTTGTTCCACCACCGCATGATTCGGAGCAAGGGCTCCAGTCACTCCAACAGCTCCAGCCCCCATGGACTGCAATAATTAAAAGAGAACAAATAGCATTAAGATAAAGCAGTTTCCTGGGCACATTTGCATAACTTTGTGAATTCTTTTTAACTATTATCTTGAAAATAGAAGAGTCTTCTAATTGTTGTTAAATAATTATGTTGTGATCTTCATAGAAAAACATGTTTTTAATGCAGGGATAGTGCAAGCTCAAACATTTAAAGGGTTCAATTGATTATTTTTATCAACAATGTTTACAGTCTTTGTAGAAATCCTGTATGACGTCATCTGTCAATCAAACTCGCGCACGGTTTGTTTACAGGTGTCGTGTGTTGCTGAATGTGGCGGTAAAAGCGGGCACCTTATTGTTAATTTTGCACCTTCAAATATACAAACTGTCTCAAAGGTTAGGTCTTTATAGTAGGAAATTTTCTTTCCCGAAGGCACCATGTCAACAACGCCTTGAAATGTTGCAATTTTTGCATGTAAAAGTATAATAATTTTTCGCCATTTTCAGTGATTCCTTTTATCTGATCAGCGCCAGACCGTTCCTTTTATGCGCTATCAACCAATCAAGGGTCGTAGGGAGTTTGATTGACACTGACATCAGACACAAACTAGTCTTTTTATTTCTGTCTTTAATAATAGTGATGTTTTATAAATGGGAATTATCGTTCTAAAAAGGACCTCTAATTAACGCCACCCTTTTGGAAAATGCAGCATCCTGGAGTGTTGATTAAAGAGAGTACAGTATATATTACTTTTGAAAGCAAGCACTATGAATCATAAATATCCTTACCAGGACAGAGTACAAATCCAGAACACGGTCGTATTTCATGCGGCGGACCAACGCATTGATCGCTACCCGGGAAGCAAGTACGATACCGTACTTGCTGACCTTCACCGCACGAAGCGCTACAAGGTAACCATGGTGACCAGAGTGTCCATCCACCAAATGAATCTGTGTTTAAAACAAAACAAAAAGACATGATAAATGATTAATATTTTAATAAGGCGAGTACTCACGATTAGATATTTTACCCTTCCCAGAATCCTTTGCAAAATGATTTATATTTGTTTTGCTCCGCTGAAATGGATATGGATCTTGGAATTGACGGTGAGTATATCTTACCCTTCCATGATGCATCACTTCATTACATCAAATGACACTCCTATTACTTTGTACATGTTCCGTTTGTTTTCATGTTGAGAATAGATTGGCTAAACATGGGTCGATAGTCATGAAATAACATATTTTGCAAGATCTGGATGTGCTCTGTTCATTCTACCGGTTGGCATGACGTTACTCCCAGCCCATTGTCACTTCCGAGACCCTAAGCACAGGAACTTTGCAAGACCCAAGATCCAAGAAAACCAAGACCCTCACCTCCCCTTGCTTCACTCCCCTTGCCTCAACCCCCCCCTTGGAGTAAACCCATCATACAAAATCTTCACTTACTTGCTGGAGGCCAACATTTTCTACTCTGATAAGGACAGAATTTATAATCTTTCTTCATATTTCCGACCCTGAGTAGTGACCTGTCAATAACAGGTGCCTTGCATTGGAATCGGTAGCGTTGAAGTAAAAAGCCGTCTTCGGATACATTTTTGACCATCCATGGTGTCCACGGTGTGGATCTTCGCATTTCTAGAAATAGAGAGAAAGCAACAAGTTTTAGTAATATTTGTGGGAACGTAGTGACCAGTAGTTTGTACAGTGCATATCGTTATGAATACGGCAGACGGCCGAATCCGGATTCGGCTTTTGGTAAATTCATTTTACACATGCATTACATTTGAATTCGAGAACAAGGGATCAATGCTATACCTATAGAGGGCAGCATATCGATTTTTTAACGGTTGCCGTCGGTGACCGTACTGTGATGCACCGTCAACTAACCCTGTATGCCGCCCTCTTTTGACTACTTATTATGCTGTTATCATCTGGTCTCCGTTAAAAAATTGATATGCTGCCCTCTATCATGTACAGCATTGATCCCTTGTTCTCTAATTCAAATGTAATGCATTCGTAAAATAAATTTACCAAAAGACGAATCTGGATTCGGCCGTCTGCCGTATTCATAACGATATAATTATTTGATGTCAGGAGGACATTCCTTGTATTCAGAATGCAATTTGGTGTGTCTTATTGGCTCTCAAAATAATATACTGGTTGGTGAGCGAGCCCTTTGGGAGAATACTGGCAAAATGCATATCACCGGCGTGTCCAGGATCTTTTCCTGCGGGGGGCTAAGCCCCTTTTTCAGATTTATGCGGGGGGCTTTATGGCTAAAATCGCCAAAAAACGGCTGATTTTACATGATTTTTAACAAAGTGCGGGGGGCTTCAGCACCCAAAGCTCCCCCCCTGGACACGCTACTGCATATGATATATGTTTCACACCTATCAATATATTCTTTAGGGAAAAATGTCAGGAACTTGACTAAAACAGTAAATTACCGAGTCAATAACACTTAAGTGTGTTTAGAAGCTTAATGATCTGCATGCTAGCCATTCACTTCAACGGAAAAAAAAGTTAAAGTTTTCAAATATTTTCTCAAAATATCAAGAGCTATCTTAAGAACTACTGAACCAATACTAGGCTTGTTTGTGCTCATTTTAATGCATTTTTCATGCTGATTCCAAATATGGTCATAAAAATTTACATTTCTGAAATTTTTGAATTTTGATTTTTTTTAAAAACTTGTCGTCTGCAGTCGACATCCGCGTGAAGAGAGTTTTAAGCTTCAGAACTTTTATAGCCATAATGAAGACTAATTTCCATAATAGACTTGCCTACATTACACGATACGCATACAATCCCACATGAATTTTACAACATATCCTCACTGGAAACTGCTCAATTTCATCCGGAAATTAGGCCATGTTTTCCTAGCTACTATTTCACATTTTACACCATCTCAGTTGAACATGGAAATTAGGCCTAATTTAGTCACCTGCAAATCAGCCTTGTTTTTTGTTCCAAGCTGCTGCTGCATTTTTATGAACAAAGTGTTGCCAAAACTTTTCAGTGCCAAGGCACTAGTTCGCCAGGCCACAGTGAATGATTCTCAAGTAACCCAATTTGTAAAGATTCTAAAAAAAAATCACCCAATACCTAATATTTGGGCAGTTTAATTTTAATTAAAATATAAATCACCCAATTGGGCAGAAAAGCACTTGACTTAAAAAAAACATGGGAAGTTTGGAAGAGGGCACGGTGGCTCAGTGTTTACGGCCTTGGACTCATAATCTGAGAGCTTTTTTGATGTTTGTGGGTTCGAGTCCCTGTCCCGTGTTGCACCCTTGGGCAAGGCGCTTTGTCACGCTTGCCTCACCCCACCCAGGTGCAATGGGAAGCTGTTAGGGGTAGTCACAGTCGTTGTACTGATGAACCCTCGCCATTTGTAGGCAGCAGAAGTGGTTCCGACATATTCTAATAACGGCGGAATAAATGTAAAGCGCTTTGAGGCTGTTTACGGCATAAAGCGCTATATAAATATCTACATTTATTTATTTTTATTTAAGTTACTGACCAATCAATAAACCCTTTGTTATTGCAATTTCAGAGACTTAAAGCCTTTAGAATATGGCTACATTCAAAGGAAAATAAGTCAAATTATTGCCGCTGCCTGAGTAACCCAATTGTAGGAAAATAGTGGTATGTTTTTTCAATAGCGGCAAGTGATTGCCAAGTAGCCCAATTGTGGGCCTACTCACCACTGCACATTTGTTTGTTGCACTCTCTAGTCTCCTCCGGAGTCCCTGAGCACATTTTATTTGGCTCGCATTTGCGTGTCCTGGTTTGGATGCCACCGTTACATGGAGATGAACAACGACTCCAGCCGCTCCACTCACCCCATTTACCTGCAATAGACAAATTCATAATTGCATTTAGTAAAAGAAATCATTACTAAGTGATACAATAGATGATCTAAAAGATTCCATCATTTCTCATATGGGAAGATAAAGACTTCAACAACATCTAATTTAACACAAAGAACAAAATTTAATATTTAGTTCTAAGAGAGTAAAAGCCTGATTCCTAAAGTTAATGTTTTGATGTACAGTGTAGTATACCCCTAAAAGTAACACAAGCTAACAAGATGCTAGGTGTACACTGTGAACATCATATCTACAATACAAAATGCTATCACTCATCAGTGGCATAGCGTCATAGGGGTACGGGTACGTGCCCCCCCATCAATTGCAAAATATTTAGAAAATCCCATAGAAAATACCGAAAAACAGCTTGTCCCCCCAATCAGACCCAGTGCCCCCCATCATGGTCGGTGCCCCCCCCCCCCATATGATGACCCACCGTCACCCATGCTACGCCACTGTCACTCATCAATTCAAATATGCCAAAATCATGCAGTGATTTGAAATAAACATTGAATACAGTATTCAAATTATTTACAGTTCATTGAAGGGCAGGAAAATAGTGTCCTCTATTGTAGCAAACAAATTAAACTGATAAAATCTTTACAAGATCATTTCCAAAAATATAATGCCCTATAAAATTTATAAAAAAAGTAAGTAGTTTTGTATATGTTTTGTATATGACAATATTGTCAAATTGTTAGTTCTATAGGTTTTGAATTTTTTCAAAATGGAGTTGTTCCTGCTTATCAACAATTTGTCTTAAATTGGAAACCAAAATTCAATTTTGAACATTTCTTTTCATGAATTTCAAACCACTTAAAAATATACAAGCAAATACACAGGCAACAGGAGTTCATACACCATTCAACATACATGCAAACACAGAGGTCCACTGATCATTTCATAATTGCAGAAACTTTTTTATACCATTGTGTCTAGAGGGAAAATGGATTGGTCTATTTTTGTTGGGGGGGGGGAGGGGGGATTTCCACTTTGTTACACAAGCATCATGCACCATATAGATACAAATACAAACAAAGCTTTACAGACCAATCAATATACTCTTTGCTCGTAAAAATGTTCTTGATTTTCAACTTGTCAAAATCACCTAGGAAACATTTTGATCACACGTTTGAACCATGCCATTATACAGAATAATGAAAACCCTTCAAAGCTTGCAATCACAAAACTGTTGCATTTTCTAACATGTGCACTCCTGTTATTGCATCAAACCACAGCAGGGCACACAATGTGACTGAGCTTGTTTTCAGCCAATCAGAATCCCTCTTTCAAATAACATACATGCACCATAATGCAACAAGATAGTGAAAGACTTGCAAAGTCCATATTAGTTTTGACAAACCAAAAATCCATATTTTTTTACCACAAAGGAACACATAGCATTGTAAACTCACACACTGGAGTGGCTATCTATTTGAAATAACTTGACAGAACAGTACGTAGAACAATTGGGCTATTCCAGTTAAAATCCACACTACCCCTGTGGAAGATTTTGGAAATATCCACCACAGGGGGAGTATGAATTTTAAATGGAATGAGCACATTAGGCAGCTCCAGTTGAAGTTCATACACCCTCTGAGAAAGATTCAACCTGAATCGTCCACAGAGGGAGGATGAGTTGCAAATGGAGCTACTAATGTGTTAATTCCATTTAAAATTCATACTCCCCCTGTGGAAGATATTTCCAAAATCATCCACATGGGTAGTGTGGATCTCAAATGGAATAGCCTATTGTTAAATACACACTTAAAACATGTGTTAAAATTACCATAAAATAAAACTGTTCACACATAACAATCATCGTCATATGCATGGTAGGCATTCAAGGGGGAAATAACAATACGAGATATAGCAATCAGTTAATGGTTTGTTCAAATACAATATTAGTATAGGATTCTGTATGTATCAAAGACAGTGGTTTAAATTGAATTAAATATTAATAAACAGATCAACCTCATGAAAGAACGGATAATTACTTGTATTAGTCTCTGAAGAAGTAACCACAGTTAAAGGAGAAACAAAACAAAACAATAAGCTTATTGTGGAAGTGGTTTTTAAGTCTCCCGAATATATATAAGCTCATTGTATGAAAGTTTCAATTATGACTTTCATATTGAAATATTCTATGGAATATTGTATGAGATATTATAACCAATGCAAAGATTCATATATGTTATCAAAATCAAAAATAGTCAATTTATTGATTTCATAAATATTAAGGATCAACCGAGCATTGATGGTTGATCAAAAGATCAAACTAATTTGGTTCTAAACCCCAAGTTGTATCTTGCAAATATGCTAGTTTGATTTCTTTTTTAAGTGCTCTATAATAATTAAACTGAAGGAGACAGTTGTCTGCTCTATCTTCTATTCATTGTATTATCTGACAACTTGCTCCTCCCATCACACCCCCACCCAAACCTACCCTAAAAAGAACATATCATACTACTCTCTTTCCACAGATTGAATGGACATATTCTATGAATGGGCATGTTAGCCCAAACATTGCCCAACAAATAACATGGATGTACATATTTCTGTTTAGACCCAATCTATGGAATAGAGTAGTACAGAGTAATTAAGTTACCAGACAGGGTGTTACTCACTGCATAAATTTCTCAAATTTTAGAATTATAAATTTTGTTGCAATTGAATCATTTTTTATCAAGCCAATATTTTGATTCATGTGACTTTCATTGTAATACTAGTAGTCAATCTCTTTATATTTAAAAACATTGTTAAGAAACAACTGCATCTATAGTGAGTAGCACCCCCTGACTCATAGCCTCAAGATGCCATGCCAAAATGCTGCATACCTGTATTTGCACGAATCACAACTGAAGTACCTGTGCAGTTGGACACCTGCATGGTCTCCCCTACACAGGGGGAACCACCACACTTTGGTTCTGGGTCATTACAGCTACGTTGCCTGCATAGACATGTTGAGTCTTCCACAGGATTACGGCAATCAAACCAGCCTGACCAAGGTCCAAATTTACCATTGACTGTAATCAAATAATATTGGTAAAGCTGAGTTATTAAAATGAAAAAAGGATCTATTATATTAATTATATACATTATCTACAGCCATTAAACACCCTGATTTCAACTTCGTTTAACCCTATGACACTGTTTTCCTGAAATATACTTTGGTTTCACCCCTTTTTTTCAAACATTATTAATCAATTTCTGATATTAATCCATCCCCAAAAGACTTTTTTCTTTTCTAAAATTTACAGAATTTTGTAATTTAATTTTGCAATTTAAAACATTTTGTACTAGATTATGACCTAAAAATGTTGTCTATACATCCATTAGTCATAGGGTTCAAAGTTCACAAGGTGCACTTGTCCTAAGGTTCACTATATAGTCAACTAACCCTAATCCTAACCCTAAAACCTTAACCCGACTTTTGGAGAACCCTGTTTGGGACTAGCGAACAGTTGTTTTTGGACTGGCACACCAACAATTTTAAACGTTTCACTAAATGACCCCTTTTTACCACTCAACGACCCCCTTGTTTATGTCAAATCTCTAACTCATCCTTAATTTCGAACTGCTGTCTGTCCGCTTCCCTCAAAGTTAAGTGCCCCAACACCCTTTCCCTGGCAGTAAATATATATAATTTGGTTCACCTCAAGGTTGGTAGTGACGTATGTGCGTATTTTGATCGCCGCAGTATCAAATCACGCGCGGAAAGTTAAACGCGCTGAGTGTACACATATAGAGGCGGTTTGTTGGCATGCTTACGGCGCAACCGCAAAATAACATTGACGTCACTACCAAACTTGTGGTGAACCAAATTATAGTAAGCTTATTTCTATAACTATAATCTTAATCTTAGTAGTTTTATTCAACACATACCTCTTGCTTGTACAATTGGGCAACCTCTGATATCCTGATACCAGAGTTGTAATTTATCACTGCAAAAAGAAACAAATAAAAAGAAGTAAAAGTAAAGAAACTCACTCCTACTTATGTTTTCATTCCCCATATATCAAACTAGATATAGACAAATCCATTTTCACCCATTCCTACACCTCAATGGCAGCCATAGCTGGGTCCCCCCTAAGGTCTATCCCACCTAAAATGTAAAATGATGTGACCTTGGCAGGGATATTAAACTGCATTCCATCACCCATGTTACATGTAGACAAAAGAATGATCAAAGTTTACAACACAATACAATTCAACATCGATTTTTAAGCAGATTTAATCCACCCATTGGGCAGTAACAACACCAGATTTGGTGCAGACGGGACCCAATAATAGCCGACTGAATTCTACTATCACTTAGCTTGTTGGATTTGTCTATAACAAAATTTCTGTTGTAGGAAATATAAGCAAACAAACAAACAAACTTACTTGTTTGGTTTTGTTGTACATTTCTGTTTTAGTCCATCCCAGCCACAGTAAGGATCTCTAGCATTTATACAATCCCTGTGTGAAAACAAAAAAGAAAAGAAATAACATTAAGATATGACTGCTCGGCTATTTCTACTGTTATTATTAAAGATAATAAGAGGAATTCTGAGATTCATGGTTTCATCCTTTTGCTTTAAAATGTGCACAATTGTTTACTTATTGCGTAAATCTATGAAATAAACTTGAAATTAGCAAAAAATAAAACAAGTAAAATTGCAATGTGAAACTTTATTACACAAAAATTACTTTTTTTACAGTCACTGAAGGTGTGTAACTCACTTGTCCTTGACAATGACCTTAAGAATTCCCTCAAGTGATAACACCCCCTACCATTGAACTCTACAATTACTCTAAACATTAACAAAAGTACGCAAAATTAAACAGGACTTTCTTTTATCTTTCACCATCTTCAACAACTTGCCGATCTATACAAATAAATAAAGGTCAAGGGTTAAGCGAAAGCCATGGGGGCGGTGTTCTTTTGAAAGTACAAAGTAATAGAAACACAATAGCACTAGGCAAGGACCGTTATTGAAACTGTTCACACTTATAAATAAGCTGATGGCTCGCTGATGACCTTTAGTGGGAAGGGTCCACTTTGCCCGGAGGGAATTTTTACATTCAACTCTCTAGTTGACCGCCAGTATCGACTGTCGAATCTCATTTGTGATTATTGAATCGGAAAAGTAGCACTGGTCGATTTCAAACTTTTGAATGTGTGCAAGCCAGTTACATAAATGCAAAGTATGTCAAATGCTTTATTAGTTTTGCTTCCGTCGATGATTAACTCATAAGAAACTAATTTACAGATTTATCGTTTGATCGCGGCATGGCTTCGCAATGCTTGCCAAATATTGGTTTTACATGGGAGGCCACCCTCGTCAAAGTTAACGACACACAATACTTTGATAGGTATGATAACATACATCAGTAAACCAATTATAGTCAACAAATTTATACAAATTGTTGCAAATATGAAACTGTGAACAACAACAAATTACTATAACTATGATTAACGTACTGCTGCAGTGAAATATTTTTTCACAAAAGTGCATATTTCAGGTAAAATAACCTATCATTGGTAATATTATACTCTGTGATCGTATTTGATAAATAAATAAATGTCGGCATTTTATAATGACTTTCTAACTTATTCAAAGCACTTTACAACAATTTATTTCACTGCGACTAAGATATGTCTGAATCATTTGACTTCTAAAAGGGCGCAACCGGGGGTACTCACGTATATAAGGAGATGTGCCGCTCTAATGGGTCGATTTTTTGCAAGAACAACCCTAAACATGTATCCCGATTTAGACAAATTGGTCAAAATTGTCAAATCAGCTGTTTTTTGGTTTAAAAAAATGTGGGTCCCAAATTTTTGAAAAAATTCCAAAATTTTTACTACAGTGAGGCAAAATTGAGCTATTTTCCAAAAAAATTGAGAAAATTATGAAATTAGGACCCATCCATAACCAAAATTGGCCTAGAAAAAGGGGTCATTGGTATACCAAAAGGCTGAAAATGCTACCCATGTTTGCAGCTCAACCCCCGTAAGGTAATTTGTACCGAGTACCCCCTCCCTCCGGATTTTACTTAAAAGGAAAGAAGGCTACACCTACTCTCTTGTATGAAATGCATGGCATCTTTGGATGCCACTTTCACAATAGCTTCTGGTAGACCGACGTAAAGTGCACCCTGTGAGCAGAAACAAAGATATTTTTAGTTATAACAACATTGATGAAAACGTAAAATACCAAATATAGCTTGGAACTTGATAAACATAGTTATGCCTTATTCCCGACTAATATATTATCCCCATTAGATATAAATGAGGTAATAAGCTTGTAAAATATGTAGCATAATTAGGTATCAAACTAACGTTTTATTTTCTCTTTTCTTCAAATCTACATTAAATTTGCAAAATTGTTTTTCCCTGAACTTCTTCTGATTTATCATAACTGATATATTTTGATATAAAAGTTAAATTTGAAAAGTGCTAGATTTATATTACCCACCATCAGTAAATTAAAATAAGTCTTTTAAAACATTACACACACAAACAAGGAATATTGAAATAAGTATGTTCACTAATTCTGTCACATCGTATTTCCCATAAATACTGCTTTGGGGAATAATAAACAACTTTAATATGATTCCCTTCATGCATTGATCTTCAGGTATAAATCAGAGCAACATTATGTTAAACCGCATCAAATGACAGCATGCTACAAGAGAAACATTACCCTCATACAACTCTTTGCTATGAAAAGGAATCACTCACTTAAATACAAGTACATTAAATTCCACAATTAACAAACCCGATCCACACGGTACAACCATTACTAGAATATAAACCGGCTCTATAGCTGATATCACCCATCAGTGCAGCAAAGGAACCCCGAAGGCAAATGATTTTAGAAATTCCCCACAGTTTCACAGCCCAAAATGTAATTTATCAACTTGTATTAGCGTGGCTGTGAACTTTAACTAAATTGTTATTAGCTCACATTTTTGAAAAGCGCCTACGGCGGTACAGAGCAGATTTACAAATCCAATACCTAGACTCAGTATTCACTTTTCAATTTTTTTCCTCCCCGTTTCTCCGTCTTCCTTCTCTTTTCCGTCCGTCACGTAATAGGGAATGAAATTACTACAGGAGAGCTACATCGTAATTACCTCCCTTTGGTAAGACTTGCAGATATTAACAATTTAATTTACCTCTGATATTACGTATTATATTGCCTTGTTTGCGACCAAGTTTTGACGAATTAATGAGAAATTTAAAGCCATGTATAACAAAGAAAGTAGGCTTATCTATGCAAGAGAAACAATTTCTTTATTTTATGTGTTTGCTTGCTAGTTTATTTTGCAAGGGATACTTCGAGAACCACTGCACACATTGTAAATCATAAATTACAAATCTGATAAAAAAATTGCACAAAATTACAATTTTTTTACAAATTTTGTAAAAAAATTGTTTGCGTAACATTCGCAAGAAGAGGGTAACATAATTCAAGTACAAGATAGATTAAATTCTGATTCTATCCTTCTGAATACACCCATGCAAACTAGTCAAACACATTCATGTTATGCATGCTTAGAATAAATTACAAATACAATTCAGTATTTCTTATTATTTCTGTCAATGTTTTTCATCGTATCGATTACTCAATACATTGAAAAGTGGATATCAAATTCGGCTCCGATGTTTGTTTTATTTTGCATTATTGTGTCATCAGTTATCATGGAAAATATCAATTTCATTTGTCTTTGACCAGAACTTCTATTAAAAGATTTGATTTTTATAAATAATGTTGTTACACTGTTAAAATGTTGGGTAATTTTTTCAACTATGATGAACCAACTGTTGGGTAACAAACATTCCATTAAAAATAACAGAAAATATTTTAAACCCAACTGTTGAGTTGTTCATAAAGAATTGAACCAAAATTTGGTAAAAACGTCCAACCATTTTTACAATGTATTATTGCCGATAACATTTCTGATTTTACTTACCTTTTCACGATGTAATTGGATGGTTTTCAATGGATGGCATTCTCCTTCCTGTGAAACAATAAAACATGGAATAAATTACAAATGATATCATATCAAACAAAGAGCATTAATAGTCAATAAAACAGGAGCAGTGTTGCATGATTGTTCAATAAAGCCCCCTTTTTAATATTCTTAAAGTTGCATTTACAGAGTTAGCTAGCTGTGTTTCTGCTAATAACCTAACATCAGCTCAGCATGTTGATAAATTGGGCCAGAAGAATTGAAGAAAAGGACAGCAACAAAAATAATATTAAAATTCAGGTTTTTTACTTTTTCACTGGTCTTAATTTTTCAAGTTTGAAATCCTTAACACAGAAAATTACTGTTCTATAGTTTGTTTTGCCTTTTGTTAAATACTGTGCTTTTAATGTGTTTTTAAAGATGTGGGAGGGAGTATACTTACCGGGGTTACACAAAGCTCTTCAAGAATGCAGGCTTCTTTTTGGTTTGGAAGTTTAACTACTTTCAGGATTTTGCCTCCCTCTGCAGAAAAAATAACATTAAAATTACAAGTGAGTCTTGCATTAACAGCAACCATGATATTTGTTACTGTTATAATTTGCAGATTATCTGCCCTGTGGAAGATTTTGGAAATATCTTCCACAGGGGGGGGGGGGGTGAATATGAATTTCAAATGGAATGAACACATTAAGAAGCTCCATTTGAAACTCGCCTTCCTTCAATGGAAGATTCATGTTGCATCTTTCTCAGAGGGTGTATGAAATTCAAATGGAGCTGCTTAATATGATCATTCCACTTAA
Organism: Amphiura filiformis; assembly: GCF_039555335.1. Lineage (NCBI taxonomy): Eukaryota > Metazoa > Echinodermata > Ophiuroidea > Amphilepidida > Amphiuridae > Amphiura > Amphiura filiformis. Next base: position 1,185,324 of record NC_092647.1, on the reverse strand, counting down.
AATTCATACCCCCTCTGTGGAAGATATTTTCAAAATCTTCCACAGAGGTAGTGTGGATGTTAAATGGAATAGCCCATCCTAATTTGAATACAATCGCTGTGATTTTTTTATCCAATCCTTTATGCGTACAACGGTACAAGTATAACCGTAATGAGTAACCTAATACTATCATATAATAATTGTCTCTGATAAAACTATATACGTCAATTGACCGATGTAACTAAATCCATCACAAATACATAAACATTAGTATGTCCAAAAAGCCATTTACATCTAAAATTCCGTAACGGTCAGCTATATCCATCTCTCCCATATAACTCATTAACCACTTAGAACTAAATCTATGCCGAAAATATTCAACCTGCAATGGCTCCCATATGAGCTTTTTCAACTAATAGCTGCCACATTTGGTGTATCAGTGATGTAATCTAAGGTGGAATATTTCAAAGATAAGTAAAATATTTTGATTATAATTGGCGTCAAAACGGTCCACTTCTTGGGACAAAAGTACAGGATCAATGGCCTCATCCCAATGGTACAGTTCAAAAACCTCAATGAATGTACAAATGTATTGGGGTTAAAGAACTGCACCCTGATAGATGAGCATAGTGAATCCTAGAGATTCAGAACATTTTGAGTAGCCCAAACTACTTAAAATTGATAGAAATGGGGACCATTACTGGAGGAAAGTTAGGCTATGTATGATTTAATCAGCTATTTGAACTTCAACCCTTTTATTTTCAATTATTCTGAGTAAATATAAGTTGTTGAAATGTAAAAATTGTTGCTGCGTGAAAAATAAATAGCTCAAAAGTTACTACTTTTCAATTTTTTTTTTGTTACTTCTGAAGATGCTATTGTATTAATTTATAGGCATGAATATTCACAAAGAATTGGGCCAAGTTCAAATTACAGCCATCTTACTGTGAGAATAAAATGCATACTAAAGTGCCGAGTACCCTGCAGCAGAGTTAAAACTTATATTATGGTGTTACACCAAAACAAAAGCCCAGACAAAACAAGGTAATTAATAAGGTACCCTTCTTGCACAAGGAGTAGCCCGGAGGAGTAGGTTATCAATGTGAAACTAACACATATTTAACTCAATGAAACGGCACTACTATCAGGAATAGCCCCAAGTAAGGCGATAAATTGGTGTTAGAGCGATAAATACCCCCAGTTAAGTCACTAAACCACAAGACAAAGGTCCGATCAAAATACGGTAATTAATGCGGTACCCTACTTGTATAGGTGAAGCAGGGAGTTGGGGGTGAAAGTGATTATGTTATAATGACTAAAAGTCAACTGTAAAGTCTAACAAATGAGGTGACTAAAACACCATCATTACAATTAGCCCCAAACCATGTCTACCGTTTGATTTCTTTATTGCTTTACCAGCACCCTATCATGACTAATAACTTGAACTGTGTTTGTTTTTTCTTTCAATATACCGGTACCCTTATCTTTAATGCTCTGCATGCTGACCATCGGCTTCAACATAAGAAGTCCAAGTTTTGACATATTTTCTCAAAATATCAAGAGCTATCTTAAGTACCACTGAACCAATACTAGTACTAGGCTTATTTGTACTCATTTTTATGCATTTTTCATGCAGATTCCAAATATGGTAATGAAAAATTACAATTCCGTGGAGAGAGTTAATGATGTACCATTACAAGAATTCTGCTCTCTTTTCAAATATCCAAAAAAGACAAACAGAATTAATTAACATTATAATTTATATCAAATGGGAATTGATGCCATAAAATTATAGTCCATTAAGCCCGATCCTGACTCCACATCGCATTGTGCTGATGCGATGCTGCGATGCTATAAAACTGTAATCTGAGCCAGGTTTTTACGAGCTCAGCGGTGGAAATTTTGGTCCTTGAAAAAATGTTCAACTTTTTCGCATCGCGCTGTGATATCGCAGCCGTGCACGCTTCTAATTTAGCTGCAAAATCAAGGTCGGTAGAATGACCTTAAAAGGAGATGTAGACCCCACATGCTTTTAAAACACCGCAACATCGTGCGATGAAATTAAAATGTACATTTTAATTTCATCGCGCGATGCTGCGATGTTTGAAAAACATCGCATCGCGCTGTGAAGTGGAGTCAGCATCAGGCTTTACTTGCTCAATGGTTTCATATATTTTTGATAAATGTACTGGTATAAACCACTTTACAGACTGTAAAATACAAGTAACTATGCATAGGCAGTGTTCATATCTGTATTCTCACTGATATAAAATTCAAAGCAAACCCTGCATGCTTAATGAATTTAAGACTGTTTCAAACCAAATGTTCCTAATTTGGGGCCATTCTTGCATCACAAAATTTCATGTGTATCACAAATGTATATTCATGTTGGTAAATTAATTCTAGGAGTGGGTCAATAGATCAAGTTTTCTTTAGTACCCCGGCCCCCTGTTAACTGATGACATGATGAACGTTTTGAATAGTGCAAACCCCTATTTTCCAATTCCAAATTCTTCCATTTTCTTCATCATCAAAACATGTTTGATTAAAATATTCCATACATAATTTTCTTATTAGTTTTACAGAAACCACACACTGGTAAAGTGATTTTGTCAATCTTAAGGGCTTAGCCATGATGGCTACTCTTGCAACAGTATAGTAATGTTATCAATTTGCCCGTGACTAAATTACGTTTGACGTTTTATAATGATCAAGACCAACAAAACTTTAAGCTTACAACATAATGGAATGGAGGTAATATCCTGGGCTTAATTATTTGCATGAACTATGCTTGGTCTCATCTAATAGTGACGTCAAAGTGTACATTAGAGTTTGTGGTTTTATCAAAATGTGTGCGTGTCGTCAAAGTTGACTACAACTTTGGCTCCATGCATGCAATTTAATTAGGGTAAAGCTCCAATGATATCTAATAAAGATATTCAAGTTAGCAACATATTTTAGTTTAGAGTAAAATTTGATGAAATCACACATGGAAAATGTAACACATTTTGTTTCAATCCGATTGGGAATTGATCTTTGTTATACTCAAACAACTACTTCCTTTTAAAGAAAGAGACAGACAGACAGACAGACATACTCACGGAGGTATACTTGTGTGTCTGTGAGACTTATGTGACTTTTTGACCCGACGGACACATGTGACGGACGCCTGACGGACCTCTTGTGTGTCTTTTTTTTTTCATCTTGTGTGTCTTTTTTGTTGTTCAGACTGGTTGTTGCTTGTGTGTCTTTTTCAATACCTTCAAAAATGAGCTCTATACCCCCTCTATACCCCCTGCAAGATCTTGCTTCTGTGCTTAGACACGCAAGCTAGTTTTGTACTCAAAAAAGGCACACAAGCATAGCCTCGTGAGAACAGACAGACACACAGACACCCGACAGCCAGGAAGATAGGGCCCATCTAATTCTTACCTGTTTCAAGGAAAATGGCATTAATTATATGTTGTACCTTCGCCATGTACAATTTGGTCAAGTCTGCAAGGAACAGACAGACAACCACCCCCACTGACAGACAGACAGACAGACAGACAGATACACAAACACAAATACACAGACTGGAGGATGCACACCAACTGATTCTTACCTGTTCCAAGGAACATGACATTATATGTTGCAGATCTGCCTTCAACGATGTCTACAACAATTTGGTCGAGTCTGCAGAAAGAAAAAAAAATATAAAATTAGCAGCTGTCCTTCAGCCTTCAGGTATGTGACCCAATCTGATCCACTCAGGATAAAGTCGGAAATTTTGAAAATTTAGTTACTACCATTACTAACTTGCTCAGTACCTGCACTTACTGATGTTGAATCCTCAGATCTCTTGAATACTTGGTTGTAACGTTATGAACCTTTTATATATCCATTTTCTTATGTTTTTATTGGGTTTTTTCCTCCTCATTTTTGCCTATATCTCAATTTCATTATTGCTGACTCTAGCCTGATTGGACCAGATCTGGTGACATTATATATCATCTAAAGTCTTTCTTTGCTGCCCTTTCAATATGCTTCCAACCCCTTCTCCTCAATATCACATAACTCATGCCATTCCTCTATGACCCATCCTGCTTTGACTCTATGACCCATCCTGCCTCCGACCCAATTATTGAATTAGTCTGAGAAAACAACCCATTTGAAATAGTTTAAACAAGACCAACGCTTTTATTACCAATGCTATATCAATTATTTCATTTAGTGTTATCATTAGACAAAACAAGTATTATTCCAACATTCAATTCAAAAGCCTTTCTAAGATCACAAACACTATGGACCACAATGGCCTCATCCCAAAGGCATAGTTCAATAACTCCAATTAAACAATCATAGTGTAAAATTTGACCTCAAGATGCAGAGTATGAGTTTTTGTACCCAAAATTTCAGAGGCCATTCAATGAATGTACAAATGTATTAGGGTTAAAGAACTGTGCCCTGGTAGATGAGAATGTTGTGGATCCTGGTGAAACCAGACTTCCATCTTCATCTCACAATAAATAAAAACACAACTGAAAAGGTCACTGCTCTAATATTACCTAAAATAACAATTTCCCAATTTATTTGGGTGGAAATTGCATCAGAATTCAATATCATAAGTAAAAGTAAAAACACAATGATGGCTGGTAATATAATATTCGCTGAGAACGGACCGTACATCCCCGTGTGGAGTTATCTGAGACATTCATCGCGGCTATTCTCTACCGGTATTTACTTAGAGCAAGTCCAATGTTTAGGTATAATTTCATCGTTAAATTACACAGGTGACTGGAATGATTGGACGACCTCATTTCCTTCAATCTCTGAGGGACTACTGGTCATTTTATGTAAGCTTATATTTTAAAATTTATCACTTATCATCATCTGTCTATGAGATGTGTATGACTCATTTTTAATGGTTCAACTGGTGTTAAGGATGTGGAACTTTACAACTGATGCTTGGGTAGATGAGTGTGTCTGTATGTCTGTCTGTATGTCTAGGCCCATTGGTCTGCTAGCCAGGATTTATTTTAGGGGCTGCAGGACTTCCAAAAATGAGACTCTTTTATGCAGGGCCGTAGCAAGGTTGAAAAATGTGGGGCGGCCATCACAAATGTGGGGCGGCCAAATTACAAATATATATATGCCCAAATTGAAATAAAGATATAAAGAAAAAAACATAACAAATTTCTCAAAAAGTGGGGCGGCCATGGCATCCCCGGCCGCCCCGCTTGCTACGGCCCTGCTTTTATGAAATATTAGTTTGAATGTAAAACATGGACTTAAACCCTCTATGTGTGCTTAAGTTTGTACACCTCTGGGAGGTATGGTAATCTACTAATTTTTGCACCAAACCAGTTTAAGAATGCCTTAACATCAAGCCCCAGCCCTGGGGGTTACTGAACTTACTGTTGATCCCTATTCATTGTGCTGTGATTGAAATAATGCAATGATGTACACAATAAGGGGGCAAATCAGCTTGCAAATGGCTTTTAAGCCATTTTCAAGCTGATTTGCCCCCTTATTGTATCTTTGTGTTTGCTTTGTTAGTGTTAGCCTGGTATGTGGTGTAACAAGGGTGTGGGTAGAATTTCAAAAAGCTTAAAATGTGTGGCTGAAAGTCCCATTCTCGATTCTGTGCATTTACTCCTCAAACAAAACATGTGAGCATGTTTGTACTTCTTTAAATGCATATTCACATTATATTTTACTTAGGATAATGAAAATATCACAAATAATTAAAACTTCTTAGTAATTTAGTGCAATTGTATGCCTTAATGTTTTGGACATCTGCATGGAGTATCTGCACAGCTATGGTTAACCCTGCAAGGTGAGTTTGAAATTGAACTTGTGCTGACCTGGTTCTGCCTTCAAGCATACACATGTGACCAAATACCTTAACATTGGAGGTCTGGGGGAAAAGTCTGTGTGTCCAACCAAAATGACATACATGACCAAATACCTAAACACAGTCTGGGCTGGGGGAAACCACCCAGTACGGAAGAATGTCTGATGAATTGGCAAAATGTACTCTGAAGCTAAAACGAACATACGTCCAAAGATCTGAATATTAGACTGGGGGATCCCTCCAAGTGTTAACACTTTATGGTTTGCACATAGACTAAACAACACTGAGAGGCGTGGACTGGACATAAGGAAGGGACTTAAAGTTGCAAATATTTTTATTAAAACATTGACGCCGCAAGGATTCGAACCCACAGCCTTGAGCTACCTTGCTATACCAGTATGAAATATATATTGGAAGATAGGGGTAAATCTATATTCAGGATATGTTTGATCAAGCATGCAATTTACATTGTCCAGTGAAAGAAAAGAGGGTCAAAGGCTTGTATCCTGATTGGATTACAAGTGAGTATATTAAACTTTCTAAAGATAGGGACCATTTTTTCAGAAAAGCTCACAAAACTAATGACTCTGAAGATTGGAAAATGGCTAGACAACTTCGTAATCAAGTAAATAAACTAAATAAGACTCTGAAAAAAACCTACTGTACAGATGCAATTAATAGTAATGTAAATGATTCAAAGAAACTTTGGGGTACTATAAGAAAATTAATTCCCAAAAATGTTTCCAAAGTTACTAATGTTCAAACTAATGATGGCATTACGGGCAATGATAAAGAAACTGCTAATCAGTTTAATGATTATTTTACGTCTATTGGAAATACCTTGGCTGATAAATTTAAGTGTAGTAATTATAGTAACAATAATTCTGATGTGAGTTATGAGCATGATGATTTTGAATTTGATTTTGTAGAACCTGAATTTGTTTTTAAACAGATTTGTAATTTCTCTAATAATAAATCTTCAGGTATCTGTAATGTTAGTACTAAACTTTTGAAACTTGCTGCACCGATTATTTGTCATCCCCTTGCATATATTTGTAATCTTTCTATGTTCACATCCACTTTTCCTAATGAATGGAAAAAGGCAAAGGTTACACCTATATACAAGGAGGGTGACAGAAGTGATGTCAGCAACTTTAGACCTATCTCTGTTTTACCCATTATTTCTAAGATCTTAGAACGTGCTGTACATGACCAACTGTATAATTATCTCACATGTAACAATATTTTAAATCCATGTCAATCAGGCTTTAGACGTAATCATAGTACTAATACTACTCTATCAGATGTGACTGATCACATATTAAATAACATGAATAATGGCAAAGTTACAGGTTCAATCTTTTATAATAAAGAAGGCCTTTGATACTGTTAACCACGACCTTCTTATTCAAAAACTTAGTTCATATGGTATCAAAGGTAAAGCTCTTATTTGGTTTCAATCATATCTAGATGGTAGATCTCAAGCTGTAAATATAAATTCTTCTTTATCAAATTTTAAAAATATTAATATTGGTGTTCCACAGGGCTCAATCTTGGGACCCTTGTTATTTATAATATTTGTTAATTCATTACCAGAAGCAGTAAATAGTAGTTGTAAGTGTGTAATGTATGCAGATGATACTACTCTTTTAGTAAGCTCATCTGACCCCACTGTTCTGGAAAATAATCTTAATGCAAATCTAAAGAAAATTGCTGACTGGTTTCAATCTAATCATTTAACTCTAAATACTAAGAAAACTAAGTTGATGTTGTTTGGAACAAGGCAAGCTTTAATTAATTATAAAAATATATCCCTCATTTACAAAAGTGAGAGCATTGAAAGAGTTGATAAGTATAAGTATTTAGGAGTTACATTTGATCCACATCTTTCTTGGGATGAGCATGTTAATTATCTTTCTTCTAATGTATCAAAACGTATTGGTGTTATTTGTAGAGTAAAAAAGTATCTTCCTGTTAGATCAGTTAAAACACTTGCCCAAGCCCTTGTCTTTCCTCATTTTGACTACTGCAGCTCTGTTTGGTCAAATTTTAGTGCTTGCCACAAAAATGAGCTTCAGATTCTGCAGAATAGACTTGCCCGTATTTTACTTAATGCAGACATAAGAACACCAGTGGACAAAATGATGAAAGACCTGGACTGGGTTAAACTTGATAGTAGGTGGGAGAATCAGTTACTTATTTTAGTTTTTAAATGTCTAAAAAACATTGCTCCACATTATTTGTCGTCTCAATTTACCTTCACCTCCTCTACTCATTCTAAGAACACTCGAAGTCAATCACATAAGAAATTGGTCGTTCCAAGGTGGAAATTATCTTCTGGGCAGAGAACATTTCATTATAGAGCTGCCACTTCATGGAATAGACTTCCTTATAATCTCTGTGCCAATTTGGATTCTCTAAGCTTGAATGAGTTCAAGAATGCCTTATAATTTTGTATGTATTTTAAATTAATAAGGAACTTATTGTAGCCCTCCTCATTAATATGTTAATTTGAACTTGTTCTATATTTATATGTTTGTATATTATTTATTCATATTCTTATAATGTTATTTGTATATGTTATCAGGGCTTCCAGGGAGACCAGTACTTTTGTATTGATGGAATTTTCCTGAATAAATAACGAATAAATAAAATATATCTAGCAGAAGATAAAATAATAGCAATGTTGACATGTTTTGAGTAAAAATAGGTATGTTTTGATTAGAAAGTGGTGTGATTAATTTGTCTAAAGGTGTTACTCAAAGAAAAAAAATCAGTGTCTCATGTGCCCATGAAACTTTTTCTCTGGCAAGTTTTTAATCATTGTTTGATCAAACTTTCTGACAGAAATAATACAGTTTTGTGAAACAAAAAGCTTTTAAAGAAATTCTAGTCCAAAAATTTCTTCAGAATTAAATAAAAGCATAAAAAATTGAAATAGTCAAGTTTTAAGTGGTTTTACTATGCTGTGCATGATTGGGCTATTCCAGAAAATAGATGCACATTGCACACCCCTTATAGAGGAGTTCGGATTTCCGGACTTTTTGTCCAACCGTGACTGTTGGAAATCCAGACTTTTAATGTGTTCAAAGGTAAAAAAATCCGGCAGAAAAATAGTTCATAATCAGAAATCCTCAATTTGAGAGCTCATTTTGGACATTTCCGTGATTTTTCCTTCATTTAATTGGATTTCCAAGCTTTTTCAAGTGGCATTGCCCACTGGAATTCCAGTCGTTTTCGGAAAGCAGACTTGGAAATCCAGACATTTCTTTGATTGAAAATTTACTCCTCTATAGGGGGTGTACACTTATTTTCTGGAATAGCCCATTGTTCACAAAGAATTAGGGATTAGGGAATATGGAGTAAATGAATTTAGTTAATAGCATCTATAGATTAAGCACAAGTGGAAAATAAATTACCGCAATTGTTTTGTACAACTCCTGGGTGACAGTAATGGACAACCTCGCTTTGCAATTTGCAGCAATTTAATCCTTTTGGTGTGAATGGTTAGCTATAAGACATCCACGATCATAAAAAATTTGTCAAATATTTATAAAATATCTGAATTTAACCATACTTTAAAAATATGATAATTAAAATGTCAAATCTACGTAATATTTCCATTCAAATGAGTACAAACATGCCTGGCATTGGTTCGGTGGTTCTTGCAATGGACTATTCCATTTAAAATCCACACTACCCCTGTGGAAGATTTTTGAAATATCTTCCACTGAAGGAATATGAATTTCAAATGGAATGAGTACTTTAAGCAGCTCCATTTGAATTTCATACACCCTCTGAGAATGATTCAACCTGAATCTTCCATAGAGGGAGGGCGAGTTTCAAATAGAGTTGATTAATGTGATAATTCCATTGGAAATTTGAACTCCCTCTGTGGAAGACATTTCCAAAATCTTTGACAGGGGTAGTGTGAATTTTAAATGGAATAGCCTAATACCACATAATATTAAGAGAAACAAAAAACCTGACTGTTATACAAAACTCATTTACCTGAATGTCATCCATTAATGGGAACCGGAATCTTATTTTATGGCCATTTTAGAGTCCCATTGCTATCTTTAACAGTTAGGAATGGGTGACTTAATGCCTACAAATTTTACAGCTATTAAGCACGCACAGCCCATTTCCAATCTGGGACAATTTTTGACTCCTTGATGGGAATCACTAATACAATTGAAACCAAAGGTAAAGCTTATATAAGATGGCGATATAGAGCAAAAATCAAGCAGATTTCTGCCATTGTGTTATTGAAGTATGGAAACCTACTTTTTCAGCCTAAATCTGCTTTAAATTGTAACAATATTGTTTCAGAATACCTACTGTTTTTTGACAAAATTTGCTTTAATGCGTCATAAAATTGTCAGAATAATAGTGCTACATAAAACTAAATGGAGAGGCCGAAATTAGCTTGAAATGTATTTCGTAATGATGTTTTGAATTAATTTTGAAATCAAATCACTTATATATCACAGAAACTAAAAGAAATATTTAAAAGCTTATAGAAAGGGATGAAAACAAAATAACGTGTTCATCATCCTGTTTGAAATTCTGACAAAACTTGTCCTCACTAACATAAGCAAATTGTCAGGAAATCAAAAGGGCTGACTGACTTGAAGATGAAATGCCAATTGACTTTCAATTCCCTATGACTTTTTGAAGATTTAACTCCCTAATACCTAATGAATAGAGAATTGAAGCTTATTTATAGAAGAAAACACAACAGGCTTGCCAACCATCTCACCATGCAAAGCCATGCAACCGTCCTATTTATAAATCTAGACCAAACCTGTCTTTGCTATAACTTTGCCAAATTGTCAGCAAATCAAAAGGGCTAACCGAGTTGAAACGCCAATTGAGTTTCCAATTCCCGATGACTTTTTGAGTGAAGTTTTTCACCGCCGCAAGGAAGCGGGCCCAGTGTAGTGTGGCACAGTTGGGTGGTAAGGCCAATACAGACTCCATGAAATGTAATTTCATGTCATTTCCTTTTTGTACAGCTACTCTTACTGTCGCAATGCTGAGTCACGTTACGGATCTGCTCAGGCGTGCTCCGCAGAACGTGGTACGCATTCGGTTTCTGTTCGTATCGTTAGTCTGAGTTAGTGTTGCACAGATAAGTGCTTATGTTTGTGGATGAATACAAAATATGAATTGTAAGCTTATCCAGGTAGATATCAGATGTAATTGAATCAAGACATATAGCTGCCATGTGCATTTTTTAAACAAATATGAAATGTAAGCTTATCCATGTACTTGAGGATAATAGCTGCCTTGTAGGCCCAAAGCTTCTCAAAATTTATAATGCTATACCAATAATCACTGTACTATTAGTGTGCATTTATACAGTTTGTACTCCTTGAAATGCATTTTCTTTCAAAAGAGTTCATAATTATTCCAGTGAAAAGATCAATTGTGTGGAAAGTGCATGCATTAATGTGGGTAGGGGTGGATGTGTATACTTGTGTGCCTTTGTAAAGGGGGTGTATGTGTTTTGGGGGGATTTTCTTGAAATGTTAAATATGCAGTATTCCCAAAACAGACATTTGTTTTATGAAACGCTTTTTTGCATGGGATATTCATTATGGTTGCTCTATGCAGTATTTATCGTAAAACTGGTGGTCAAACAAAACACAATTACGCTTGCTTATGGTAGTTAAATTTAACTTTGGTCCTCTATTTGCATTATCAAACTTAAATTAAGTTCATGCTCAAAACCTGCTCATCTTAATTATCTTTTGTTTTAATCAATTAAATTTGTCAGACAGCAAGGGCAATGATCATGATGATCCACCATTCATTAGCAATTCAAAAATGAAACATAAGACACTAATTACTTACATGCGCTCAAAATCAAATCATTGGGTTAGTTACGTACGTACTTTTAAACTAGATTGGTCTGGCCTGTTGAATTAATGTGCACACAATTCATGTCAATGTGTAAGGTGTATTCACATGAGGTGGGGAGCGGGTGGTCAGGGTTGAGGGGGTATACAAATGGGTGTGCATCATTGATGTTACGGAGCGCCCCACTCCCGGGGTTTTCACCCTGAACTAATCCGATCTAAATCTGTTCTCATGTGGACAACACAGGGAAGGATGGGGAGGGGGTACTCAACTTTAAGTTTAGTTTGGGTGTGCAGACCAGATTTGTAAAATACAAACTGAAATGCATTAATTTGGACTAAATATGGGTCTTGGCGACCTTATCAGAGACAACTTATTTATTTTCCAAAATGAAAGAACAGGCTAAGAAAGCTGAGCAAAATAATGGTTTTTGGAGGTAAATGTCATAATTTATAATTATAAGGTATGGCTAAAATCGCTAATATCCACAGAGGTGTTTACTATAGAGAAAACAAACAGAGAATTTTTGGAAAAGGAGCTAGTGTCTTACAAATCTGGAACATGCAGAAAATATACGGATCTCAAAAACACAAGAAATTAGTAAACTAAGTGTTTCTGTTTTATGCAAACCTAAGATGATACTTTAGTAAATGCATGATCATCTTCCTTCCCTCTCCCACACAAATGAATACATCCTGGAAATTTCACTTCTACCCAAATTCGGATCAATCCAGTTCAATTTAAATCAAAAAGTTGACATGGACAGCCCTGTGTAAAATTTGTATAGAATATTTAGTTTTAATTACACGCATCCTAGGCTTGATGCCAAGAAGATGAAGTGGAAAAATGCTTATCTCCTTTAATCAGAGCAAATGAGATGAGATCTGTCGGTCTGGACTAGCTAGGCAAACACGCCACGATAGAAATATCTTGATATGATATTAAATGATTATAACAATTTACAAGAGTGTACGCTTCATTTATATCAATGGATATGAACTTAATTGAATGATGTTTTCAAAGATGTAACCAACCCCCGACAAAGGAAATCATTCATATTCAAAGTCATATTAACAAGATCGTTTTCTCGACGTATCGTTGCTATTTTCCGAGCAGAGGAGGAATTGTACATTTACTTGACCCTGCGCAAAAGTTCATTGGCTGGTGGAATGTTTTGCTTTGGAAATTAAGAGAGATTTGTATGGAGTATTCTTAGAAGCTTATTATTTCCCATTGATATTGATGATAACGTCTGAAGTGACTTTCTGCGCAAATATTTATGAACATTTATGTCAAAGAAAACTTAATCTTTGCAGATGATAACTAAGGCTGAATTTTAAGGAACGAGTTGTCACTATTTTGTAATAAATGTTCAACTCAACTTCAACACAATAGCCTTATCTCAATGGCATAGTCCAATAACCTCAATTAAACAATCATAGTGCAAAAATATGACCTCAACTTGCCGAGTATGAGTTTTTGTACCCAACGTTTCACAGGTCATTCCATGAATCATACAAAATTAATGTGTTGGATTTAAAGAACTATGCCCTGATAGATGAACATGTTGTAGATCCTAGTGAAGCTTTTTCAAAATAAATTATTCAAGGAATTAACAGAAATCTGTGGGAAATCTTCTTTTTCATCAAGAAGCGGAAAGCTTTTTAGTGATATTTATCATTTACCTATGGCCTCTCCTGGGTGTGGAATAAAGTGGGATGTGAAAGATGCATTTATCCTATTACTTTCAACACTTCACTAAGTAGAGTATAAGTAAGGTGGATATTACATGGCACATTATTTCATTTATTCCTCCATCATATCAGTTCTTACACAATTTTGTGTTAGTTATTTTGTAAAGTGAAGAAACAAAAGTGACGGTTATGAACGAGGTTAGTAACTTTGCATCATTAATATATCGGGCATTGTGAAAAATCTAAACATTTTGCTTTGGACCCCGGAACATCAATCAGGGATACGTACCTCAGGATATTCCTCGGTTCCAAACACAAAATGTTTAGATTTTCACAATGCCCTGCAAACAACCGATGCGCAGTTATTAACTTCTAAATCTCTACCCCCTAAAAACATAGAAAACCTGTAATCTCCACCATAATTTAGAACACCCATGAGCGCTTCAGTTCATTAACATCCATAAACCAGATTACCTCTCCTCTGGTGGGGTGGGACCCACTTAAGAAGTACAACGACCCTCCCCTCCCTCTTCCCTCCTTCCACTGAGGCAAAGGATGTACAGTCTACAATGCATAGGAGGGGACTGTAACAGACAGACATTCAATAGTGAGCACCAAGTTTTTAACCCTTTCTTCATCAATATTAAAAAGCAGACGACAAAAGTCCCCAATATAACATTGTTTTAAAAAAAATTAAAATATTTCATATTTTTACCACTGTATTTTATGTGCATTACAAATACACAAAAATGAGTACAAACATGCCTAGTATTAGTTACATAGTTTTCTGTAGTTCTCATAATAAGGCATATTATTTCAAGAAAATTCACAAAATTTGGCCGCCTTCATAGGGTGGACCCTATTTACTGTGTGCAAAAGCATTACAGTCCATATTGACAGATGTTTCTGCAAGCCATGTTGGATTCTATAGCAGAATCAGGAAAGTCTGTGTTATTCTTATATCCTGAACACAGGGCTACGATGAAAACTTGTTGACTTCTGGTGTATTATTACCATATCAAATTATTCTTCGCTATTTTTCTTTCTTTGTTAACAAATATGTTTCAAATGCATAGAAATATATAAGGACAAACATATTCATCCTTTTGTTTTGTGTTGTTTGGTTTTTTACTACTTCCGGTTGGTATGGTTATGAAGCTAAATGAAATTCTGGTCCAAATTTACAATCAGGGACCACCAGTCCTAAACAGGTCAGTTTATTCCATTTGTGACTAAATACCACACTGGCCAGGCATATTATGTCTTCAAAGTGGCTTTTGTAGGTAATATTAGTGACCATACTCAAAATTACGATTTGAAATGAGGTACAACCTGTTGTACTTAAAGAGCTCCTGTCTTCAGCTTCCACCTCCCCCCCCCCATCCTCCTCACCCCGCCCCCCCCCCAATCCCAAAACTTTATCTGCTTACCTCATTTCCGGCCTTGTATCAACAAACAGTGGTTGCATCTCTGTCGGTTGCACGGCTTCATCCATCAGTTGATATTTTTGCGCTTCCAACAGCTCCCTCGCAGTTTGCATGGGGCGTGAGTGTGTGTCACCTAACACATTGCACTGCTGGGAGAAAGGAAACAAAAAAAACACAAAAGTCAAAGAGGGATCGTTAGTATTGTTAAAATGTTAGTAATAGTAAGAGTAGTTGAAGTCAAAAGTCATAGGTCATTCCTTATTCTTAAGGGGGTACTACACCCCTGTGGTAAATTTGTGACTATTTTTGCACTTTTCTCAAAAAATAATAACACACTGGTAACAAAAGTTATGTATATTATTGGGGCAAGGAATCCAATTACTTCACTGAAATTTCAGTGATTCAAGACAAGCGGTTCAGTAAATATGATAGGATATGAGGTACATCCTTGCTGTACCTCTTTTCTTGTCATAAATAACTAATCGCTTGTCTTGGGTCACTGAAATTCCAGTGTAGTAATTGGATTCCTTGCCCCTATAATACAGATAACTTTTGTTGCCACTGTGTTATTAGTTTTGAGAAAAATGCAAAAATAGACAAAATTTATGGAGGGTGTAGTACCCCTTAACGCTGCTGTGTACTCTAGCCATTGTTTCTTTCTCAAAATTGAGTTTTTTGATATGTTTGTACCTTGTTATGTTTTTTATAAATACAAGGAATGAAAATCCAGATTTGTAAACTCCAACTGCAATATTTTAAGGATTTTATTTCACTATTCCACTCGTGTTTGAAATTGAAAAGGAAAGAAAATCTTTGTTGTACCAGCAAGGTACACGGCAAGAACAACTCATCGCGTTATGTGTATCGCGCAATTTGTGAACGCACAAATACGCTGACGCTTATCTGCTTGCGCTGGCGCAACTTATGGAAACACCACGGAAGCACTGATTTCACAAAAACCTAGTGGTCAAATGGCTCCGTTTTAGCTGATAAAATGTGGGTTTTTTCAAGTTCTTTCCCCGATTTAAATATCAAGTTATGAATGGATTTCGCTCAAACTTCTCAAGGGCTGTGGATTTACCCAATGTTCACGTAATATAAGTTACAAAACGAAAACTGTCGATTCTCCTGTGAGATTCGATGAAAGTGCAAAATGTGACCACTTTAAACTTCAACGGCCATTATTTCAATGATCATTTTCTCGGTAAAATGACGATTTAGGTACTACGATAACTCAATAAATACAGCATCTATAGGTAAGCAAATATGATCATCGTAAAAAGCATGATCGACTCAAGAAACGGTTTTCATTTTTTTTATATTTTGGTCTATTACCGATTGTGGGCATCATTTTGTGCAAATAGGCGTTTTTGAATTTTAAAAGTTCATTTTGATGCCTTATATGGTCAATATCTCAAAAAATAAGGCCAATATCAAAAAAATTAAAAAACGTTTTTGGAATGGAGCCTCAAGATTGAGCTAAAAACAAAATAAAATATTTTGGAAAGAGTGTTTTTTGTTATGATGTACCTAACAAATATTGCCAAAAACTCACTTTTTGTGATTTTCTTCAAAATTGTTGTTTTTACCCCAAATCTGTATTTATATTAAGATTTATTGATGTCTTGCCTTCATAAAAATGTATACTTTTATATGTTTTTGTGAATAATTACAAAGTTATTGCACTTTTACTACATGCATGTCTGAGAGTACACAGCCACCTTAAGATGAACAAAGATGAAAAACAGGGAAACTTGTCAACATTAAAGAAATATTTGGCTTATTATTGTTAGAAAGTATGATGACTGCAGACTATGGGTCAAAGGTTAAGGGTTAATTATTCTTAAAACAGTGAAAGATGCCATTTACACAGCACAAAGGGCAAATAGCTGTTATTATTTTAAAAACATTTCTCTTTTCCCTTCTATTTTTGTCAACCTAGCCCCCTATAAACTGTCGAAAGTGCATTTATATAGGCCTAATATTAAGTTGTTTGGGTCAGAGGTCATAAGGATACCTAAGGTTGCCTTCTTATTACATGATAAGTTAAGTCAAACTATCACATAATTTGGCAAATTTCCTCAGTGGAAAATTAATGAATTTGCTGCAATTGAGCACTATTCTAAATCATTTATAGGTCATGCCAAATTGGATAGAATTTATTTAGCAATTATTTTCATGATAAATGATTATTGAGTTCAGATATCAAAGTAATATGTCATAATTATGGAGAAAAATAAACTCAAGTTCACACAAATGTCTGATTATGAAATAAAAAATGAAATAAGTTGACAAAAATAGGTTACTTAAAAGAGCAATCAAAGTATGAGTGTTTTCTAAGGGACTTCTAGTTCAAGTTTAGACTGTCTGTTTACATTCTGGGTGGCCTACAATGCCCCTCCCAGGGCATCCATGCATATCCCCCTAGAACCCATCCAAAAAAAACTATCCTTCATACGTGACACAATCGAGGGAAATGTGTCCAATGTTGAATATATAAAGCTTTTTACACAGTTACTAGCACTTTGAAAAATGCTACATTTTGATGCAAACCTCATGAAAATTTAAATTCTGATTACCAAGCTATAGGTATTTTATCAGTAGTTGAAAACAACAGGAAACATAAGAATTTGTTCCCTTTTTTTGCTAATAACTCAAAATCAACGTCAGCGACATTAGACTCATTCCCCATGATCGCATCACATATGTTTCTTATTTGCATCTTGTTAAAGATTCCAATAAATCCCTTGTCTTTGGATTGATAAACAAGAATAGCGATGTTCAAATCCCAAGGTTAGAGAGCATGATGGAATGAGAGTGCTTCGAAAAACATTTTGTTAACATTGAATTGGGCCAAGCACCCTCTGGAGGTCCCTCGATGCTAGAGCTGTACAAATACTTTGATTGTTATAAGCTTAAAGGAATACTTTCGCTGAACGATGCATCGCAGACAATAACGAAGATGGTTACTTTAGGTAAATCCACAGCAACCAAAAAAAAATCATTTTTTAAGAGAGATGAAATTCTTGCGTTCAAATTATCCCGCTGGAGACAAGCCCGGGGGGGTACTCAGTAGAAATGACCATACGGGGACATGCCGCAAACATGGGTAGCATTTTCAGCCTTCTGGTATATCAATGACCCCTTTTTCAAAACCTATTTTGGTATATGAATGGGTCCTTTTTTCAAAATTTTCTCAAGTTTTTCGGAAAACAGCCCAATTTTTCCTCAATCTAGCCAAAATTTTCAAAATTTTCCCAAACTTTTAGAGAAATTTGTAAAAATTAAAACAATTTTGGGTAAATTCGACCAAAAATTTTGACTTTTGGTATATCAATGGGTCCAAATTTCTTGAAAAATAGGTATATTTATGGGTCTACTTCCAAAATCTCAGCGGCACGTCCCTACCAAAACCAAACTTGAGTACCTGACCGACTTTGACTTTGCAGACAAAAGCAACAGAAAAATCGAGGCCCGACAAACGATATTTTGACAGACGTGTAAATCATCTCATCGTTCCAGCCGCCTTGACAGTAAACTGTAACCTTAAAAATAGATGCCTGCAAGAACCGGGTAATGGCAACATCTCCAGGCAGAAGTTACGCGAGACGATTTTTGTGAAGATACTAGATTTACACCTGAGACAAGTTTTGATGATGAGATGTACGAGCCGATCACCGCTGCACACCTGCCGATGGCTGCTGGCGCTTTTAAAAGTCGTCTGGAGAAGCGACCTGTCTGGGCATGGTTTATACAAGGAATTTTTATCTGTAAATTGTTCATCTTTTTTTTTCCTCCGATACAATTCACACTTAAGGGATGAATATATTTTGTCAGACTTTGAGAAATCGATCGAGTCAATTTCGTGAAGCGAGCTGTGTTTCTAGTGGGTTATTCATCGGACTGACTTACTATGCTATTTTCTAAAGAAAAGTATCATCTTTAGGGTACAGACAAAAATAAATATGCCTTAAAATATTTTAATACTTTATGCAAAGAAAATCTTTGCTTAATCTGAAGGCACAAAGGAGGCAAAAATGATTTTTTTTTTTCAAAATGCCTTTCAGTTCTCTAAATAATTGCACCAAAATGTGTGTACCCAAAAGGCCTATGCTGATTGGAGCATTTTTCATCTGCTTGCATTGTATCAACATGCCACGGGCTGTGTTTAGCTGAGTCAAGGGCAAGTCTTCTGAAATCATAAACATTCAAAACTAGTCTCTGTTGTCAAAATTCAACAAAATTAATTTACTTTTCATCAAATTTTAATAATACAAATTTGCAGACCTAAAATCCGGGGTGTCACTCCCATTGTGGCTCTGTACACCATCCGCGATAATGAAAGCGCGTAAAAGGGTAGTTTTTAGGGGAGGCACGATATGCGCGTAACGCGTTAAGGGTGTCAAAAACATGAAATATTGGAAAAAAGAGTAGCAAAATTGCAATTGCTAATACGCGGAAATGAAATTTTGGGTATGAAATTTGATGCAAGGAATAAAATCCCTGTTTAGGGTATTGTTTTAGCAGGTTTTAGCCAAGGGTTAAATCCTTGTTTAGGGTGCTTTTCAAAAGTTGACTATCACGGATGGTGTACAGGCCACAATGGGAGTGACCCCCGGCCTAAAATGAACTCATTTCTGTCACATGAAATGTAAACAAATAAAAACTACTAAAATATGATAAGTTTAATAGCCAAAGGCTACAGGACAATTTGCCAATTTTCAATCCTTATCAAATTAATTCTTCTCTGATTTAGCCAATTTGTATTTACAACCATGATTTCAGGCATAAATTTTATAACATGATATTGAAATTGATGTCAGGCTCAATTACCTGGTGTACATCAGTGGTCGCTGTAGTAATTCATTAAAACATCATGTCTTCCTTAGCAACTTAAACCTAATATGCAATCAAAAGAACCGCAAGTAGACAAGACTCGTGGGTGGGAACCTACCCCGGGGGGATCACTCACATAAATGGTCTGTATGCATGCGTGACCAAAAAAGCGAGTAAAGGGGGTGTTTTTTAGGCAAGGCAAGTTACTGCAGCGTGACGCGTTTAGGGTGTAAAAAACAGTGATTTTCAAGAATAAGGGTAGTTTTCTGAAACCGGACAACTTGTTTAGGGTACCTTTTCAAATGTTTGGTAAATTATGAGTCCAAAAAGGGTACATTTGTTGCATTTTCACCAGCCAAAAACTCATTAGGGAGTAAATTCTACACTAAATTACCTTATTAAGGGGCTAAATTTGCTGGTAGGGTAAAACTCGTTTAGGGGGTGTTTGAAAAAAATTTGGTCACGCATGCGTACACTGTCATATTTGAGTGCCCCCGGGAACCTACCTAACTCTTATCAGGGATGGGAGGCAAAGTTGCCCCCTAGCTGGATCATAACCACATCCCCCTCTTGCAAACACATAATAGCTTGAAGTTGAATTGACCCATGTACAAGCCACATGCATCCTTGCGACCTTTGACCTAGTCATTAACATCATCATCAGCTCAGAAACTGTTACTGTCACATATGATCATGGAACTAATATTCGTTATGGCCCATAGTCACAGTGATCCACACGAGAAGAGTTGCGGGACTTTGAAATACAATATCACCAATTTTTTTACAACTTAATTATTTTGGTTTGCAAAACTTAAGGGATGTAAACTTTTGTGCAACTTTCGATGTAATTTGTAAAGGAAATGCTTACAAGAAAGAATACATCCAAAATTGGGACCGTCTGCAGTAATATTTTTGTACATTGGACACCACATGATGTGGACCCGTGGACGTGGATAAAGAACTTGTCAATTTTGTGAATACAGTAATATATTGGCCGCAAGCAAGCAAAGCAAGCTAGTTTCACATGGTTACACCCTGCAATTTTGTATAATAAATACAATGAAAGCCTTAGGACTTTATGTAATGAAATCATTGTCTGTGCATGGGTGTTATTGCTTATTCATAAGGTGAACATTGGTTGGAATTCAATCAAATCAAAACAATTCGTGTATTCAATTACATCCCAGGTTTAAAAGTGTCAAAATGTTTCAAATTAATTAGTTTCAATCATGTTTCGAACATCTTTATATAATACGGTTCGTTTGATGCAAAATGTTCGCCTACAATTCGAGCCGGTTTGGGCCTCAGGGTTTTAGCGTACTAACCATTAAATAGCTGTGTCCATGTTTCATATTTTGCACACACTAATATATAAAACATAAACCCAAGGAACTCAGAGAAGAACTAAATTCCACACAGTCACCAGGGTCTGCAGTTCATATTTGTGTATACAATCTTACACACAAGAACTTTGCCTTTAGGACAGGGAATCCAAGATGGTAGACAGATTGTGGGCGTGATAGTACGGTGTTTGATCGCACCTCAAATGTGACCAGTTCTCTGTGCCATCTAAAAATCCCCAGGCAACTAAACAAATTAAACCATACAAAAATTAGTCATATTAGTTTCTTCCAAGCACAAAATTTAGTTTGTGCTGGGTGAGCCTGGGTCCTGTGTCTCATTTAACCCTTGGGACTATGTTGGAAGCTCTATGCTTGCTGGAACCCCTGGGCCTCATGGAAGAACAGAGGATACCTTAAAACATCCACTGAATGAGTAACCCAGGCAAAAGAAGAAATAAAACAAACAAACAAACAAGCAGTGCTGGGTCCCATGTCTCGTTCAACCCCAGGGACCATGATGGAAGCCCTATGCTTGCTGGAATCAGTACGGAGAATTGCAAGAGGATTCAAGGACCTGAGAATTAAGAGGGTGTTGTGTAGGACCGTAGGCCTGTATGGTTTATATTGTGTTTATTGTAAATTGTTGCTGCATGTAGGGGTTATAATTCAGATTAATTCTGAGACTAAATTTAAAGGGTTCAAGTTGAAAGAGGAAAGGATACTGCAGTTATATGGTAATATTTGTATTTGTTTGTAATTTTGAGAGGTCACATGTCAAAGGTCAAGACTGTATGAAAACATACTTCAGAAGTTGAGTTCTTATGAAATATTCTCTTGTAAATAGTATGCAAGAGGACATGTGTTTCTAACAGTATGTTGGCTATTTTGGAATCGAAAGACAAAAAAGTAAGAATATTTAATGGGGTCAGGTCATAGGTCAAAGATTAAAGTTACTAAAAGCTACCATGCATGATGATACTGTACTTCTACTTACGTTGAACTGTGGGTTAGAGTTAGGCTGAGTGACCCATGCTGAGTGTGCATTACGTTGGAACTTGAAGGATCCCTGGAAAGCGGCCTCTATAGCCGACATGTGATATGCGCATACTGCTGATCCATGAATGCTAGTTCTGTATAGCGAAATATAAAATATGAAAGGGTTTGATTAAATTCTTGAATACATACAAAATGTGGTGTTTTGTAAATTATGCTGGGACCCTGTAGTCCTTCTAAAAGACTACATACAGATTCCATTGCCACATTGACCTGGATGCCTAGCTTTAGGATCCCTCTTCCACCAAGGTCATTCTTGATGGACTAAACCCCTGTGGGTAGAATATGCAACCTAAATTGTTGATTTTAGCCCTTGTATAGCAACATATTACTTCAGGAAACTTTATTTTCATTAAAAAAAAATCCTTTCCTAAACTGAATACAAACTCATTTGAGGATACAGTTCACTTCAAATAAATATCGACACGACAACAGAATTAAGGATTATTTTTATGTTAATGCTAGGCATTTTTTCATAAATATTTAACAGGACATCTTGTGTAAAGTCAACATTTTACAGGTAAAAGGTGATATTGTTTCATAGCATCTTCTTAAGGTTAAGTGTCTGGCTCACAGGCTTAAGATCATGACTGTCACGTCAGAACTCGCATTTTTTTAAAATATATTATTTCTGTAAATGTCCAGCGCCGTCTGATTCACTTGATCATTAAGTTTTCAGGCATAGCGCCACACGCGTGCTAATATTTTCGTATTTTCTTTGTAAGTTAATCGGACCACCTGGATTTATACCGGGATTTTTAAATCACAATGGAAGTATTGTGACCCGATTTTAACGTGCGCATTGGAAGAGCGTTTTCATTTACTTTCGATATAATTTCTGCGGTGTAAAGTCGTGGGTTCATCGCCACCGCCTTGGTGGTTCACCTTTATTAATGGGCGCGGTCACAGTACCTCTGTGAAAGTAATTACTCAGTTTGGCAATTGCATGCGTAGTATGAGCAATTGAGGTCAATTATGTATTTGACGATGAGTAAAATTTCCTGGTTTTGAGGTTAGACCGGTAGCTGGTATTTGAAGACACTTGAGACTGTGATGGCAGTCCTGGGCGTGGGTGTTCTCAAGAGACTACCAGAGCGATGCATGCAACGCCGCATAAACTATATCTGAAGTCAACGTAAGTAAAATATATTGTTTTGTATATGTAATTAATTTGGGCCTAATTATGGCGAAATATTTAATTTGGAAATTTGGAAAGTTTCTTTTAGCATGTTTGATCTCAAGCGTTTGTGTTGGAAAATTTTAACCAATTTTTGGAAAGGTAATTATTTGATTCATCAATTTACCAATTCTTGAACTTGAAAGAATTTCCCACGTTTAAAGAAATGAATGGCTGGGAATGTCCAAAATGTAGGTTAAAAGAAAAATTCAGCTAAAGAAATTGTAATTGAATGAATTAGAAAAAACGGTTTTGTGAGAATAGTTCTTCCCGTAAAATGTTGGGAGTCTATAATATCGTTGCTGTGTTTATATTATTGTTTGTATTATTTGTATATATGTAGGCCCTAATTTACAATCGTGAAATGAGAATTTACGACATTGAGAAATATTTATATAATTTCGTGGATTGCGAAAGCAACTGTTTTGGAAAGAAAATGTACTGTTGTGCAAGTAAGGAAACAAAAGAGATGCACCTGTATGCAAATTAGATGACGTCAGTGCCACGCCCTTGTTAATTAAATGGGGTTTAAAAGTGGTCGTGTGCATCAATTTAAAAATGAAAGTGCGTATTTTATTGTTTTGATATTTTGTATTAAAAGTCTATTCAACTTGCGCACGTATTTTCAAATTTTGGGTTATTTGTTTGTTTATATTCCAGTCCATATTTTGATTTGAGGAACTGGATGGGTTAAGGGGTTTTCACCATATTTTCGTTTGCTACTGGTTACCAACGACTGGAATCACTTTCACCACTTGAACTTCACCTCGCACACAACTTCCGTCAACAACAACGACCCGATCTTCAATTGGATATAGAACATCATTTTCTACCGGATTATGAACTTTCGCGATCAGCGTTTGGCATTTTTTTATCGTCATTTACGCATGAACTTATCGCGAATACATTATCGGTACCAATTCTTCGGATCAGCTTCAATTGAACGGCCGTGGGTTTGTGTATACCTTTGTGATGTTGTGTATTATTAAACAGGTTTATACATATTAATTTTGATATTTCAAAACACAGCTAAATTGCAAGAAACTTAGATCATAAATCGGTCAAATCAATTTATATTAAATTTTGGAATTTCACTTTCAACATGGCGCTTGGTTGAAGCGAACATTGATTGACCGTTACGTTTTGGAAACCACTTTTTGATTAATCATGCACTTGGACTTTATTGACATTTATTGTTGATCATTATTATTATTATTAAATTCAAATCTGAGTGGATGATTTTCAAATTCAAATCCAAATAGAATACTATTGTGTCATATACTTAATATAACCACTGGTGTTATAAAAAAAAAAATAGATTATAATATTTTTGTACTCGAATTATTTGTATTGGAGTTGGAATCAGGTTGAAAAAAATAAAATAAATCTGATACATTTATTTATGATAGATTACGTATATACTTTGTCTGGAGTACTCATTGTATAGATCTAGTGTCTACCGCATCCCAATAACTTGCTTTTGTTTCAGTAATCCGGTCATTGTGATCTCCAATTCGGGTTTTGGTCACAATGACTCTACACAAGAGCTGGGGATTATCTCAGCAACCAACCTAACTGGATTGGATACTAATCCAGGGACATGAAGGATAAGCTTATCTGCTCCTATTAAGATCAGGATCAGCAAACTCTTGGCTTATTATGGATTTTTTTGTCACCCAAAGAATTGGCAAGCATGCAGTGATTTGATGAACTCTGTCAACTAAGGGAATGGTCACATCGTTAGATGTAGTCAAGGAGCAAGTGGCACTGGGGGATTCACCAAAGGTGTGGCAACACTTTTACCAGACATTTAAATTAGATACCGTAAAAACTTGATAGTTAGCATAATAAAGAATGCCCAGTCCCTTATCAATATATGCCAATCATTCTAGAGGTAATCAACATTTTAACACCTTTGATTTGATCAATAATGGATATCTATTTCAAGTAATTTTGATCTTTTGATCAAATCTTCCAGCACCATTAAAATCCTGGACTACTGAAACGGTATAATACTCCCTAAATATGCGTCCATCACTCATATCATTATGTTATTTTGCCATGATTATTCAAAAGCAGATAATGCACTGATTAATGCAAAATACGACTTCAGAAGGATTTTCCAGAGGATTTTCACATACTAATTTCCTAACTTTTTAATTTCAGGGTTCAAGTTTGCGTTCTGTAAAATTAATGTTAAAACAGAGGATTGTGAACTGTTTCTATGATGACATTGCCTGAAATTAACCCCATGAGCACTACCTGCCAATCTAACATTGCCTCTGATTGGTTAATTACATGATATCTTCATGTTAATTACCAATCAGAATGGAGCTTTGAAAATAATTCACCCTATTTTTTTGTGTGGTGAAATTATTCTAACAATGTTGCTGATTGGTCCAATTGATAATGAAAACTTCTTTTTGACCAATCGGCAGGTAGTTATCATGGGGTTAAGGGAACGGTATGATAGCTTTAAAATATCAAATCTTTTTATGCAATATTTCCAAATTTCAATATACTTACGTTGGTGTGGAATAAACCGCATAGATCATCTCAGCCTGTGCATCATAATATGTGGACTCTGCAAAAATTAAATAAAAGAAATCACAATTATGATTATTAGTTTGTACCAAATGTGTTAATTTTGCCACATACAGTTTCTAAGCCAAAATTGCATTATTTCTGGATTCTATTTACATACATTTTGAAAAAGTGCCGTAAACAAGTTTAATAATAATATGATCAGAAAAATAAATTTTTTCTTGACAATTTGCATTCTTCAACCCTGTAATGCATACTGCCATATTTCTTAAAAAGTGTCAAACTGTGTTTCCACTATTTACCAACAGCGCTCTATGTGTAACATAAATTTCTTTTAATAATCATATCATATGACCCGATGATGATGATGATGGTGGCTTCCAAGAGGCAACCCAATCAACAAGGCTCCATATGTTTTAATTGTAATCAAAAATAATCACAACTATTTCATTTAATGACCTTTATTATAAACTAATTTCCACATCGCTGCTTTACACACATATCAGCGTAATTGCGATACAGTGTTATGAAAGATAGCTGCCGGTTGCATTTTTATATCATCTACCATAACAAATGCTGGTCAAGTTCAAAATCATGACATATAATTGTAATAAAATAACAAAGGGCAGCTTTAGGTACTGTAACTTTGTTATACATTGAGATTGTTGGGATGTTTTTGAGGGCCAAGGCCAAGAGTGAACGATTGAATATCATAGATAATATTTGTAGCCTCAGGGTCATAAATACTCATAGCTAGGAATCCGTTTATTATTAATAATTACATGGTATCATAACGAAGCAGGGAGGTATTGCTAACTACTCTGGACCCTATTTCATACTGTGCTCACGCAATAACATACATGTATGATCTGGTTTATGAAGCAACCATGAAAATGATAAACAATATGAGATCTATTTTCACGTAAAATTTGAAAATGAAAACCATCTCGCTCTCTTCTCAAATACCTTCACTAGCCTGTCAAATTATTTATTCAGTTTTGGACAAAGTTTGGTAAAATAAACCCCTCTTTTTTCCCTGTTCTTTACGCTATCACCCACACAGCATAATGAGGTGTAGATAACTGTAAACCGATCGCCACGCCTTTTGGCGTAACACTCAAATTGTAGCGTAGATTTGATTATGATTAGGTATTGGACAAGACCCGAGGACTGGCATGAGTCAAATTTGTCTCCTATCGTCTCAAGTTCAGGGCTTCTATTCCGCCTTTGTTGGTGTATGTTACACAAGATTTTATCGTCAATTGTGAAGTTGTATTTACCTCATGTTTTAGATAACAAGGTGATGTTTATCGGCTGTGCGTGACAATTGAATGATTTATGTAAATAGCGTGTCTGTGTTGTAGTGTTTGTTTGTCCGAGTGTGAGTGTGTGCATGAATTTGTCAAGTAAAGTTACCGTAGAATTCTGTCTACAACCATATATGCCTATAAACAAGGGGTTTTTTTTAATGAAAGGGGCGGAAGGCAAATACCTTCCCCCGAAACATTACAATAGACAGTTCTTGCAATAATTTGTGTTTGTACAGCCGTCTGTATCAGTATATATAGTTGTTCAAACTTAATAACGTTTTTGTGGAGAGTATCTGCCTCTCGTCTCTTTCGTCAAAAATAACCCCTTGTTTAGAGGCATATATGCGTGTAGACAGAATTCTACGGTATGTCATTGCTACTGAGCATTTTTCAAAGTGTAAAATTCATGACAAAATAATGAAGGGAAGGCAATTGATCATTCATTCACTCTCCTAGAGGCCTGATTTATTTTTTCCAGTAACCGCTCCATTCTTGGCCAGTACAGGCCAATCAGTAACAGAAGAACATGGGGGGGTACTCAAATTACATTTTAACAGGAGTTTATGGATTTTTTTACCTAAAAAAATGGCTGATTTGACAGCTACCCATGTTATATGGATTTTTTTCTCCTCAAATCAGGACCCATGTCTGGTTTTCTTGCAAAAAAGCGACCCATTAGAGCAGCCCATCCCTGTATACCTTATGAGTACACCCCCTGTCCAGATGAAAGCCACTTAGCCCACTTTTCCTTAGAAAATAGCTTGAAAGCAGACACCCAAGTATCAATTGCCAGGATCAATTGGTGCTATCGTAGTTTCATACTGTTCCAACTCTGGCCTTTTGTCACATCACAGCTTAGCAGTTTACTCGTAAATGTGCGCCTTCTTGGTAAAGAAATGAACTGACGCTTGTGCTACTCAATCTCATAGGCTACTCTATGCATGATATTGTACTGCTCATGTCATGGACTAAACCAAAACGAAGTCTTCACCAAAAGAATGGTCTCCTTTTTATACCCTACAGAACTGCCCTATGCATTGCCCTGATCTGCTGCCCTCTATATCACTGAGATCTCAAACACTCATCCACCAAGGCACAGTTCCTTAACCCCAATAGTTGTACCTGGGAGTTGTACATTCATATAATGACCTTTGAATACATTGAATACAAAATCTCATACTCCATCATAAGTGGTCAATATCTGAGTTGTGTTTTTTGAATGTAGGTTACTGAACCATGCCACTGTAATTATGTCATTTTAGCTGAATTTACCACAGTAGCTTTAATTATTCCTGAGTCCTCATCCTTGCTTCAATACACTCAGGATCCCCCAGATCATGTGGGAATTTACCCTAAATCCTATGAAAAGTACATTCAGTTTCGTAACAGACTACGGAGCGATCTGCAAACATGATCCACATAATCGCTTTTGGAGAAGCTCCAGTTTGATTCCAAATGAGAGCAGAAGCAATTGACAGAAAGTGACACAGATTTGAGATAGGGAGGATAGGGATAAGCTTAACCATTTGTGCCAGAAGGATGTAACTATCATTTGAGGGTTTTTCTGAGAATGTGCTTTAATTCTTGTGATGCGAGCAAAGAATGTAACTGATGCGTATATCTCCTTGTTTCTCTTACCAAGTAATTGCTAAACATTTTAGATTTTCTACAAAATTTTCAAAGTATAAAAACCTACTGAACCAATACTAGGCATTTTGTATGAATTTGAATACATTTTGTCATGTCGACTCCAAACATGTATGAAAGCTTTAAGTTAGAAAATTCTAAAAATGTTGGAATTTTTTTTTAAAATCATTATTCTGCCAACTTCTGTAAAAGACAGTACTTCCCCATACTCAAAGAGTTTCAGATACTCCCATTTTGCATATAGAATAATTTTAACCCCATGAGAACTACCAGCCGATTGGCCAAAATGAATATTGTGTCCAATTTTGAACCAATCAAAGAGGGTATTAATAAGATCACCTGCAAATGTAAGTTTGACCATAAATAGTTTAAAGCCTAGTCATAATTGGCCATTGAAATGAGCATTTCAAGTTATCAACCAATCAGAAATGCTGTTAGATGACCAGTAGTGGATTTAAAGTACAATTGCAGAATATGAGTGATACATCCTTTCACTCTAATACAACCCCGGTACAAGCAGAAGCTCTGATGAACCCGCATATGAGATAGTGAGCTAAGCATCTCTGCCATGTTGTCTGTCTCCGTCAATTTCCACACAAATTAATGACAAATATCACTGGATGGGGTTTGCACTTTGGTTTGATATCTATTTACAAGGCTATGATGAGACAAATGTGATGCGATCAGGCAAAATGAGTCTATGTCGATCAAAATCAAAATTCAGTTTTCAATCTCATTATATGAGCCATTCTCAGAGCTTTAATTTGCTGAAAACCCCATCATAATTAGACTTATGGTTCCAGAGATATGGCCATTTTAGTGTTGCTCCGAACAATAGAATACAAAGGAAGTTGAATACTATTATTGATTATATCTCTAAATCAATATTCCCGACATCCGACTCATTTTGCTTGATCGCATCACAAATAAGCTTACCTACTATCTCCTAACAACCCCTAGGCAAGGCTAGCGATCGAATCAAGCAATAGATATCGCTTAACTTAAGCTGACCCAATTTGGTTGGTCATTTTGTGACAATTTTTGTAACATCTCTTGGCGATATTTTTTTGATTAGACAAAAGTCACGGTTTTGTAATGATTATGGAAAATGGAAAGGAAGGAGATGAGTAAGGCTACATGCTTACTGGTGACAGCACCTAGTTAAGGCTAGATAACTAGTCACTATAAATATGGAAGTTGTTGTGCTTTTGCACTCTCCTAAATATGTGCAACAATAGATTAATAATGTGAAAAATAACCAGTCTCCAGTAGTATTAACCATGTTTACTGGATTTGAGCTTTTTTAATCTAATCTTGGACATTTTGCTGGTCTTTTTTGCAAAATAATGGTTATTATACTTCGGCATCTCTGTTTTTTTTATTGCATGCTTTAAATCAATACTTTTTGGAAGAACACATTTTTCAGCTCATTTGGTGAATCACATGACCACAGTATCTAATGAAGTTTCACAGGTGTGGCAAAAAAAAATCAAGTTAGTCACTATTCTGAAATGTTTAAAATATTGCTTTGCCAAGAAAAATTTGCTTCATGTAATAAATGAGGGTATATCAATGCGAAAACAAGGGATACATACAAAATATTTTTAGAGTGATTCCAGCTTCAATTGGCAGGTTTGTATTAATTTTTCATTATTCTTTTTTGTCATTTCATATTATGCTATGAAAATTACATTTCACATGCCATAAAACAGTTTTTTTATAAAAAAAAGGAAAATAAAACACTAAAAGCAAAATCACTGTTCATCACTTTGCTGAATATCTTGGTCAAATGAAGAAGTGCTATACATAATTATAAAATTAATTTCCATACAATTCTATCAGCCATAGCCTATTTACCCTCTATATGCCCTCAATTAACTAGGCTAAATCATACACTACCACAGATCATATTTGATTGTAACAAAACTCCTTTGCATAACTACCACTACACACATGAATGATATCTTCCTTATCGTCCAAACCAACCGGGCACCTGACCCGCGTCGCGCCATCCATTTATCCATCCAACCACACATCGCGTCGTAATGACATGCCCTCCCAGTTCATTGGCATCTCCATGGCGGATGCGGCTGGGCGGTTCTGGTATGCCAAACTTGGCCTGTTTAATATCACTGCCTAAAAGCGAGTGTGTATGTAATGCATGCAGGCCCCGCGGCAACATGTTGAAGATGTAATTTCAGATTGAGTGCAAAGATGAGACTAGATGTTGGGTGAAACCAATGGAGCAAGATCAAGACTATTTTTTGTTCACATTGTTTTTTAAACATTTACCTATCGATTGCAGATGAAGAGGAGTGGAAAATGATGAGAGGTTGTTGAGATGTTTCGTCAAGGGAAATTAACCAATTCTGCGCTAATGTTGAGTTAAATTATTCAAGAAAATGTCAGAGTAATGGTGGCTTTGTCTTGAAATGAGGAGCAAAATTAATCATAGTTAGGCCCTCTCCTCTTATCAGTGTGATAATTGATGAAATTGTTGATCAATATGAGTACAAAATAATGTTTTGTTGGTAAATAATGTACTTTGTCATAAAGTGTACCATTATCATGTGGCGGGCAGCACCGGGGGGCACATCAAACATTTTTGGTGGGTATGCTCCCCCGGAATTTTGAGGTGGTGGGTCTTTGGGAGCTGACGGCGTACCAGTAAAAGGGGGTCTTTCGGAGCTGCGAACCGGGCTGTGAACAAGTAAAATGGGGTCTTTTGGAGCTGCGAAAAGTCAAAATCAAAGGTCTTTCTTGGCTTTTTGGTTGAAAATCGCCTGAAAAAACAAGAAATATGAGAAATGAGCAATTTTGGGGTCTTTTAGAGCTGAAATTATCAAAATCAAGGGTCTTTCGGAGCGTTATTTTGGTCAAATATAGGGGGTCTTTCGAGCTGCGAAACCCAAAAGGGGGGGGTGTTTCGGGAGCATACCCGTATGGTCATTTGTGTTGAGTGCCCCGAGGCAGCATTTCTTTGGATTTTATCTTGATATGTCTCGGTCCAAATCAGGAAAGATGTTTACTTACGTAATTCATTGAAATAGAATGGATAATCTCCCGGTAAAGAACAGTTCAGCCTCGCTTTCATGAATGTTGTCCAGTTATCCTCCAAGAGAAACTCTCCACCGATGTCATTCTGAAAAAGAAAAAAAAAGAAAAATCATATCAAAAACTGATTTATTACTTCAAGAGCTGAATATGATGATAAGCAAGTTTGATCTGCAATTACAAGGGGAAAAGTAACATAAATTAGGTTCAAAGTTGAGTAACATTAAACTATGTGGAGATAAATATTCTATTGCTGAAACATTTATTATTTATCATGTTAAATGGCGCATTATAGTTTGATCGGAACCTCATCACCCAAAAGGGGTTTTTTAATCCAAAAGTCCCATTTTGTTTACCATATCTATCTATGAACAAAAGCATGTACAACCCATTGTATGTGTACAATGACAAAATTTCTAAAAAAATATTTTACTAGAACTGATACCATCAGACTTCGTCAGGCAACTGACTCGTTCCAGTCAAAGATTTTATCAAAAACTTGATTTTAACGACTAGAGGACTGAGAATATTCACTTTTTTTTTCTATTGCACTATGCCTTGTGCTGTGGTGACTGTGTCCCAGAATGTGTCAGGTTGTGTCTGCGCATGTGTGTCATTCTGTGATTCTAAATTCCTGCCAATTCTGTACCGATCACACTATGAACCGGACCCAGTTCCATTTGCGATGTCTAGCATGCAATTGTGCTTGATTTTTCTTCCATCACATCGTCTGTATATTGTGAGAAATGTATCATTTGAGCTATCAGACTAATATAGATTTAGCTGAAAGGTTTCCATCCCAGTAGACGGCATATGTATGTAGACTTGTACACATGACAACTACCAAGCTTCCTCATTGCTTGAATGATACATGACTGTATCAGAGTCTAATTGTGCGGAGCTTATGCCTTATCCATCCACTTTTTGTCAACATTTTGCTTATAATGCGATCCTCAAATCCAAGTGAACGGAATGACCAGTATCACTCTGTTGCATTTCATATTTTTGACTTAGGCCTATGTCTTAAGAAACAATGTAAAGTGTGTTTGCAATATCTGGTTTACATGTCTACCAGTGTGTCATATTTTAAGCTAATTTACTATTAGCATCCAGGGGCATACCTGGTCAAAGAGCCAAGGAGAGGGGGGACAAATATCCAGATCGTCCCCCTGATCCGCTACTAAAATGAACCCACTTGTGCATGATGTGTGTGAAGCACACAGATATATGATCTTAATGCCTTGGTCAAATATTGCAGACTTAAGAGCATACCTACTAGTGGTTCCGGAACTGAGCCCCCAACCCCAAGTTTAGAGTGTGTGGACTAAGGGCTCCAAAAATTTTAGCCATATGGTGGCCCCCCTGCCAATATTTCAAATCTTCCAAAGCATATGCCTAGATATTATTAGTACTCCCTATTTACATGTATATGATGAACATTCTGGTTCTTAAAATAAAAACTTGGCAAACTTTTGGTGAGTTTGTCTGGAGAAAATAAAAGTCATAATTCTGCCATCACATCAGCTTTTATTTTGTCTAACATGTACAAAGTCATAAACTAAGTAAACTTTTGGTTAACTTTTCCCATAAATATGCATGTAGCCACCTAAATAGACATCAAAATATTAGCTTCTACATTTTATGACAGCAACATGCATCATACAATTATGATGTCTGGGATATCACATTTTGATCTGGATGCATTCTCCGTCACATACTTTCACATACCTAACCATCACTTATGAATTGTTTAACCTCATCTAGCCGGATTATAAACCTGTTAAAGAGACTGATAGGCCATATCTAGTAACCCCATGAGAACTAGTGTCCTCAGTGTCCTTAAAATCATCAAATTTATGTAGGGCTGAAATTTTCACTATTGACTATGCCTTTGAAGTGAAAATATTGAGAGTTAAAATAGGGATAAATTTTTCCCATGTGAAGGGATATCAAATCCAGATGGGGTGTGATGGGTCACAACATGATTGTTACATGCAACCCAGATGTTATATAGATATGATAGTTGATACACATGTAGATGGAACCATTGGCCATTTGTTGCATTTTCAATATGTTTTTAAAATATTGTAAATAGCTGTAAAACAGTGAAATAAAACCTCAAATGGATTGCGTAATGTTATTTTGTGAGTTGAGTTGCAAGTTGAAATCTGCAAGTTGCAAGTTGAAATCTGCAAGTTGTAAGTTGAAATCTGCAAGTTGCAAGTTGAAATCTGCAAGTTGTAAGTTGAAATCTGCGAGTTGCAAGTTGAAATCTGCGAGTTGCAAGTTGAAATCTGCGAGTTGTAAGTTGAAATCTGCAAGTTGCAAGTTGAAATCTGCAAGTTGCAAGTTGAAATCTGCAAGTTGCAAGTTGAAATCTGCGAGTTGCAAGTTGAAATCTGTGAGTTGCAAGTTGAAATCTGCAAGTTGTAAGTTGAAATCTGCAAGTTGCAATCTGCGAGTTGAAAGTTGAAATCTGCAAATTGCAAGTTGAAATCTGCGAGTTGTAAGTTGAAATTTGCAAGTTGAAATCTGTGAGTTGCCAAAGGCAGTTGAGAGTTAATATGTGAATTGCAAGTTGGTATTTGAGAGTTGCAAGTTGCAATTTGTGAGTTAACATATGCGAGTTCTTCAGAGTTGTAAGTTGTCAATGTGTCAAATTTTTAAAATATACAGAAATATGGTTAAGTTTGAATGACAAACATGATATTTGGGGTAAGATGAGAAGGGGCTAGGAAATAAACCAAAACATTGATGAAGTCCTATGATGAAACCCTGGAATGAAACTAGGGAAAGGGTCAAAAATGTTGATTATGTTTCTCCTTACACTAGTGGAAGTTTTGGATGAGAAAACAGACAGTTTGATGAGAAACGGCCAAAATGGTGAGAATTTAATTTTCTCATTCTTTTGGATGAGAAAATAATGTTTATTTTGAGCTCAGCGGGGATTGGCAATTCTCACCAGTTTTAATAAGACAATAATGATTGACACACACACACCAGGAAGTTTCTCATCCAAAAGAATGAGAAAATTTAAATTCTCACCATTTTGGCCGTTTCTCATCAAAATGTCTGTTTTATCATCCAAAACTTCCAGATGGGGTGTGATGGGTCACAACATGATTGTTACATGCAACCCAGATGTTATATAGATATGATAGTTGATACACATGTAGATGGAACCATTGGCCATTTGTTGCATTTTCAATATGTTTTTAAAATATTGTAAATAGCTGTAAAACAGTGAAATAAAAACCTCAAATGGATTGCGTAATGTTATTTTGTGAGTTGAGTTGCAAGTTGAAATCTGCAAGTTGCAAGTTGAAATCTGCAAGTTGTAAGTTGAAATCTGCAAGTTGCAAGTTGAAATCTGCAAGTTGTAAGTTGAAATCTGCGAGTTGCAAGTTGAAATATGCGAGTTGCAAGTTGAAATCTGCGAGTTGTAAGTTGAAATCTGCAAGTTGCAAGTTGAAATCTGCAAGTTGCAAGTTGAAATCTGCAAGTTGCAAGTTGAAATCTGCGAGTTGCAAGTTGAAATCTGTGAGTTGCAAGTTGAAATCTGCAAGTTGTAAGTTGAAATCTGCAAGTTGCAATCTGCGAGTTGCAAGTTGAAATCTGCAAATTGCAAGTTGAAATCTGCGAGTTGTAAGTTGAAATTTGCAAGTTGAAATCTGTGAGTTGCCAAAGGCAGTTGAGAGTTAATATGTGAATTGCAAGTTGGTATTTGAGAGTTGCAAGTTGCAATTTGTGAGTTAACATATGCGAGTTCTTCAGAGTTGTAAGTTGTCAATGTGTCAAATTTTTAAAATATACAGAAATATGGTTAAGTTTGAATGACAAACATGATATTTGGGGTGAAGATGAGAAGGGGCTAGGAAATAAACCAAAACATTGATGAAGTCCTATGATGAAACCCTGGGATGAAACTAGGGAAAGGGGCAAAAATGTTGATTATGTTTCTCCTTACACTAGTGGAAGTTTTGGATGAGAAAACAGACAGTTTGATGAGAAACGGCCAAAATGGTGAGAATTTAATTTTCTCATTCTTTTGGATGAGAAAATAATGTTTATTTTGAGCTCAGCGGGGATTGGCAATTCTCACCAGTTTTAATAAGACAATAATGATTGACACACACACACCAGGAAGTTTCTCATCCAAAAGAATGAGAAAATTTAAATTCTCACCATTTTGGCCGTTTCTCATCAAAATGTCTGTTTTATCATCCAAAACTTCCACTAGTGTTATGCTCTTATAAAACATAAATGATATTTTGACACATTTCTGGTTTCGTTACAGACGGGGAGAGAGTGGGTCAAGCATGAAACAAAACTAAATATGCTATAGCGAGGTCTAGATCTTGACAAAATTTAATATCTAATTGTGATTAATTTTATGATATTGAATGTTGAACATTTGAAGTCTTTCTTTATATTTCAAATATTGAAATTAAATAATCTGATAAGGGCATAATGTGGGATTCCCAGAAAATGCCACGATATTTTGCACCAAATCGTAGTCTGATACTTTTGCCTAACTTTGCAAGGTATGTTGACCATGATTTCCAAATTCAGCTGCCTTACACAACCAACAAGTTTTTCTTTCCCCTGCCACCACCTTGGTCTTCAGTTTCAAAAGATACCCCAAAGTAATTTGGACAAACTCCATCTAGTTTTGTTTGGTCATATCTTACATCCACAGAAACATCAAACCATCAGGAATTTTAATTTCATAATTTCATATTACAAGTACACTTCATTTCCGTAACTGTTTAATTTTTCGCTATCCCGCTAAGCAATCAGCACTCGTAAGCTGATCAGCTACACCAAAAGACAGCAAGTGTCAGTGAGTAATCATATACAATTACATCGTTTTGACACAATGTTGGACATCATTGTCCTAATTTGTCCAGTCTCACACCTGTCAAGGAGAAGAAGATTCTTTTTGATAAGGTCAATTTCTGATAATTCACAGCTGCACCGTCATAGAAGACCATCATTTGATTGCAACTAATCAAGTTCAAATTCAACTCTCTGAGCTCTTTTGATGAGATTGTAAATTGCATATTATCAAAACGATGTTCTGAGATATGTTTGAGAGTTATGCTACATAGTGGAAAGGTAATGATGGTTGTGGTAAATAAAATTTGTAAGTGATGTAGAATTCATCTTCAATTTCAAATGTTATGGTTGTGACAAAGAGTTTTAAAATATGTAAGTCTTCTTTTTACAAATTAGGAGAAATAGTCCAATGTAAAAGAATATTTTGTATAAGGATGATTATTGATCTTAGCATCAACTGTAAATAATCTTCTGACTACAATTTGAAGATTAGGAAACGGCAGACGTCATTGGTATTTACCTAGGATGAACTTTGTCAGCAAAGCACTCTCTCACACATTCAATTGATTGGTATAATTACATTACATTGGTATTAATTAATTGGACTCTTACCAATTCTATAATTTATCCAACCAACAGGTGTACTAACATAATATAGGTCAACATGATACGGGCTATTTAACTTTTTGATATGTAATTGCACACACATACAAAAGTGTACAATGTATGCCAATCCTGGATGCTGGACACCAATCTCTAGTATAGTCTTTGGCTCTGAATCCAGCGCCATAGCAAGTAGGCCGACCGCCCCACTTTTTGAGAAATTTGTTATGTTTTTCTTTTATATCTATATTTCAATTTGGGCATATATTTGTAATTTGACCGCCCCATATTTGTGATGGCCACCCCACATTTTCCAACCTTACTACGGCCCTGACTGAATCAAAGTGCACCCGATACCTCCTTTATTAAAAGGTTGCTCCTTGTCAGTGGCGGCGCCAGGAATTTTTTTCGGGGGCATTAGGGGGAAAAGTGAATTTCAGGGGGCAAAATCAACCAAGTTTGCGCAAAATTACCGTAAAAGTGGAACTTTCCGTAATTTTGGGTTTTTTCGAGGGCAACAGTTCTTACTGGGGGGCATTTGCCGCCACTGCTCCTTGTCCACTGGCACAGTGTAGCTCATTTCAATCACTCTATTTGAGAGGTCTCACAATCTGCAAGCTCCTGGTACGAATCCTCTTTGAGCTCAGGTGGCACATTGGGGCATGGTAGTTCTTGGATCACAGCAGATCTCAGAGGCCAGAGTAATTTGGTCTTTCTAAATGTTGATACTAAAGAAAAAAAGCCCTAGGGATGGGTGGTACAGCTCCTGTTCGCCATACTGTATAGTTTGCTTGTTTTCGGGGTTTCTTGTAGTGTTTTCCTTTTTAAATGCCTGTTGACCGTTTCAGAGTTTTATTTGACCAGGAACCAATCTTTCCTTTGCATATATCCTTTATCAACTCTTGGGACAGAATGTTTTCAATATTCTGTTGTTAAAAATCAAGAAATGTCATGGAATCGTACACTTTGTCTAGACTACAGGTTTCTCATGTTGCTGAAATCATGACTGCAAAGTTAACTTTCCTCTGTCCTGAGTCTTGTTGGCCCATGCAGGAAAAGATCAGCTGTCTACAAATGCTATTTCCCTTCATCAAAAAAAAAAAGACAATACCCTTATTTTTACATTAAACATTTAATACCCTAATTTTAATTTAATACCCTATGTGATGTTCTTGAATTCTATCATACAAAAAGCAAAAAACGTTATAAGCATATTTTCCAATTATTTATTTTTAAAATACTTATCTCCTATCTGTATGATTTGGTGAAAATCACAGCTTAAATCCGAATTGAGTGACATTTCAATTTGATTTTGATTGTCCTAATCCTATTTCAAGGAATTGATATGATCCCTTCAATTATATATCTGGCATTGACTGGCTTTAATATAATCCCATAGATTACAACTTGATCTCAAGCACTCAATTGTTACTCACAAAAACAAGTCATTTAGTAATGTAAATGTCAATGATTTTTTCCTTAAAAACTATTTACTGTTAATGTGTTATGCACTTTGCAAATTTGACAAAAAACAAACAAACAAAAAAGGACAAAAATGTACTGTAAAAGTGGTTATTTTCGTGTGTGTAAATTTTCGCGCTTTGCTGAATTTGAACCATTTCACTTGTTTCTAAATTTGAGATTTTGAGTTTTTTTACATAAAAAAGAACATTATATGCATTTTTTATTTTCGCGGTAGCTGCATTGAGTGCGGAAAGAGTAAAAATTAATGTACCACGAAAATGTCCACTTTTACAGTATTTATATATTTTCTTAATGTTAAGAAGTTAAAACATACCTATTTTAATTCAATTTTGTTTAATAACTATTAAGAAGTAAAAAGATTAAAACTTTCAACTGCACTCACCAGGTTAATAACTATTGTTTTATAATAGCATACATACAGAATATTGTTAACCCTGTCTTATTTTAGCATCATGTTATTGAAAGTGAATTTGGAACCAAGTTTAGTGTTATCAAAGAGCTATTAGGGATATGCCTTTCTGGTTAAATTGTTTTGTGATTACTAAATTCAAAAGAAATATATGATTAATTGGTTATTGTATACTTTGTTGAAACTTAAATGTCACCCAATTTTCTTCTGATTCAAGGGAATGTATCAT
Organism: Amphiura filiformis; assembly: GCF_039555335.1. Lineage (NCBI taxonomy): Eukaryota > Metazoa > Echinodermata > Ophiuroidea > Amphilepidida > Amphiuridae > Amphiura > Amphiura filiformis. Next base: position 1,145,994 of record NC_092647.1, on the reverse strand, counting down.
TAACATTTATAGAGGACTCATTAAGCTTATACTTATGGTTTACAAAAATGGTTTATGGTATTACTGATTGTAACCTCAATGGAATATAATGTATAATCAGAATTAGGCTCATCTGTTTGAAATACACACCCCCACTGAGCACATTTTTGAAATCTGACCAAATTTAATACTTTACATAATTCCAAATCCATATTCATTTTCAAACAAGTGATAACAATTTTTAGAATTTCAACTAAAACTATGTAAAACCCATCTGGATGTGTGATAAATGTTAATATTTTGTCAACTGGAATTTATTAACATAAAACTGGCAAAATATTTGAATATCAGGTGCAACTGCAATTGAGATGGTAGCGAAATTTTCCACAAGGGGTGTGAGGATTTTAAATTGAATAGCCACTGTGAGTTAAGTAAATGGGAATGTGGAATAAATAAATATATGCATTTTGTTATTTTAACTTTATGTGCAATAAAAATGTTATGAAAACAAATGAAGCCAAACATATACCGTAACCTCAATACAGTAATCCTCTGCCGCACTGCAAATGTATCAAATTCCATTTATTATCTGTAAATATAATTTCAATGACAATCTCTATTGTTTTGTTAAATTTTCAATAAGGTCGATATTACAAAAATAGCAAAAAATAAATGGCAAAATGTGGCATTAACCAATACAAATTGCAAAGTGCTTTTTCAAAACTCTCAGTCCATTATGAATTCACTTATTTTGTCTGGTCAAATAAAAACAATAAAACATTTTTTTCTTTGAAATTCTAATGTTTATATAATAGAATAGTAATTTTTACTATTTAATTTTAACAAAACAATTCACTAAAACTTTTCTCTGGTCAATAACAATAATATCACACAATAATAAATGAGGAACAATTTTGGGCCCTAGTCTGACCAACTTCTGGAAGTGCACTTCTATTGCACAATTATTGGTTAATTTCATTTTTTAAAGAGGCTTGCATGATCTGGAAGAATCATTTGTGTAAGCCTATTGTTGTGTTTTCATCTGCTATATTATATTATCATTTGTATTTAAATCATGAATTTATATTGTCTTATTTTGCATACCGGTCTCTTGCAAGATACCAATAAAGTTGTAACAGATAAGTGGGCATGTCATCTGTGACATATGAATATGTTTGCTTTTTAACACAACATAGTGTTAAAAGTGTGCTTTTAAACATTATCTTGTGTTAAAAAACATGTTATTCTTAAGTGTTTTAGTGTTATTTTAGTGTTTATAAATCAACACTCCAAAACCTTCACTCTACAAATGTTTATTAAGCATTCAAGTGTTAATTAATTGTTGCTCTGCTGTTTTTGCAGTGTATTATGTTTCAATCATTGAAATCTTACCTAGGACAGTGTACAAAGTGTTAATGGGCAAGCATGTGTGGGTGTCTGTGTACTAAATGTCGTCTCATAGGCGCTGTTGTGTCAAATTTTGAGGAGATTTTAAAATAGATATTTTGATTCTTGCTATAGGTGTAATGTGCTGTAAACAACAAAAACTGAAAACTGATCTATTGATCACCAACTAAAGCTGATAAGCCAGCCCTCCTACTCGTTTGTGTGGGATTTGTAATTATGTGTCTATAATTTTGCAATAAACTGGTTTTGATATTCTTTGTTTACGACTCAAATTTGCAATTATGTTATTGTGATATATGAGATATTGATCGCAACAACTTAGTTACCAACCTGATGCTATGAAATGGGCCATTCCATTTAAAATCCACACTACCCCTGTGGAAGATTTAGCTAAAGTCTGCCCCAGGGGGAGTATGAGTTTTGAATACAATAGACAATTGCGTAACTTCCATTTGAAATACTCACTCCAGTTGTGGAAGATGTAGGTAAAGCCATAACAGAGGGAGTATGGGTTTCAAAATGATTAACCCTGATCAATTACATTTGAAAAACATACACCCTCTATGGAAGATATTTTCAAAATCTTCCACAGGGGTAGTGTGGATTTTAAATGGAACAGCCAAATGGCTGAACAATGATGCGGGGTTAAAAAGTAATGGTGATATTTGTGATTTGTGGTATTCTCGTTTGTGCACTTTTATAGTCATTTTATATTGACGCCACTTTACAAGGTTTTTGTTCGGCATATAATACTGAATCAATTACACCTCACAGATATTCACTGTTTATTTACATTTATTTGAACAACGTAACTAAGTGACAAAGACTGAATAATAAAATCAAATTCAGTGTCCGTGAGTGCAGGTTGAATTCAAGTTTGCTGTTGATTAATAATTCACAATTACGGTTTAAAACAAATACCAGTATACTGTCTTTGTACTGGGAAAAACATGCCAATTAAATACCAGCAAAACTCATCAAAACTAAGGGGGGAATGGTCAATTATAGGTCTGGAGACACTCTGTTTGCGTTTGAATACTTTATTTTTGTGCAAATACATAATGGTTACACTATTTGCCAATTATGATACAAATTCTGTCTTTGCAGAAGCAAACATGGCAAAATTATACCGCTTTAAACTTGACTTTTAATTTGATTTGATTTATTCGGGTTTTGACAACCCTGGATAACCCAAGAAAGCCTCTATTGAAGCTTATTTCCATTGGGGTCCATTTGAACACCGGGCGGGTTGGGAACAGTCAGGGGTTAACACCCTACTCTTTTCGAAACTGGCTGTGAGATACATGTACAGGTATGGCTCTCTGTACACGGGACCGACGGCTTAACGTCCCCTCCGAAGGACGGAGTACTTTCATGCTTCATTTACCCAATTCTAAATGAATCATGGGGAGAGCGGAAGTCTGAATTTAATCAACAGAAGTTGCCAATTAATTTCAGCCTTTTTTTTTCCAAGTCAATATCCCAGCAAATCGCCACCGCCGGGAATCGAACCCGGGACCTCATGCACTAAAGGCAAGTACCCTAACCATTGCGCCACGCTCTGACAAAAGTAATGTACAGTCCATATTATGTGCCTCTCTTGTTAAATTGACACATCGTATATATTTGCCAATTCATGGTTTGTATCAAATTTGTCTCTGCAAAAGCTTGTGATGCATTAGGTAACTTGAACTTCTGAATATTATCGCATGATACTAATGGTCAAATTCAATGTGAAAATATGGGTTATATTTTTGTGTAAATTATGGTTTGTGACACATATGCCTATTCTGTATTTGCAAAAGCAAACCAGACAAATTAAACCACTTAACTTGACGACGTTATATTCATCAGAATAGTGGCGGAAGTGATCTATAAGATCTGGAGCCTTTGAATGAAAATGAAACATTAATGTGCAAATACTTGGGTCATTATTAGGCCTATTTGTGAATAACATTTTGGTGCAATAGTTGTGCAAACCCTAGGGGGATCAGACCTGAAGACTCGGAGCATATTTATAAATCCAAAATTTATTATTATTATTTTATAGCAAATAATACATTACCTAAAAGTGCAAATAAATTTATACTCTTCAGACAAATTTAATTTTAAAATGATTTCCGGTTTAACAAAATAAAAGCAAAACAAAAAAAATGAGAAAATATGTCAGAAAACATAAAAATTTGATTTTCATATTACCGTAATCAGGGAGTGCTGGATCAGAATTATCCTGCTTAAACTTCTAGATTATCCAAGGATTATAAGGATCTCAGACTTACGTTAAGCACATTCCAAGATTTTCCATATTAAATGAAACATCTTTCTGTTAGCCACAGAAATTCAAAAAGCTTCGTAATTAAAAGCATATTAATTATGTAACAGTTTTGCCTTTAAAAGGACATTTTAATCAGAGGGAAATCCCTTTTTAAGCATGTAGGATACAGTCTTTTCTCCATGTTACCATACGATGTAAAGGCTGCATATATTGCGTATAAATCATGCAAACGCTCAATTTGCATTCAAAACCCAGCTGCTTTAAACTATCTATGGATTTTGCAATGTTTGCCTTCTAGTCCTACATGAAGGGACATTTTTTCCTCAATGCATACATCCATATTTGAATTTAAATTATGACTGTCTATATATTACACACTTTGTGAAAATAAACTTGATAGTGTGGTGTTAAAAAATGTTCCATAAGTTGGACTACTTCAGGTATCAGTACTCATCGCCCATATTGAAGATACATAATGCTTGGTTCACTTCAGAATCCTCATTCACAAAACAGACGTTTCTAATGGTAATCGTTTTCAATCCTAATGCCTAAGTGGTGATGTTTTAAGCAACACACTTCCGATGCGACCAATCTGGGGATGTCATTTAGCATCACAGATAACTCATAGCATGAATTTTCCCCATATTTTTCATCAGTCAACACTGTAAAATTCATCGAAACATGGAAATGGTTGCTTTTTATGCAGAATAAAAAACTATGTGGGCTGAATTTTTATTCTAGATTCTAAGTTATGTTTTCTTCTTATTCAGAAAACATCTGATTTATCATAAAAAATCTGTGCTTTGATTTTTACCAGTATCATACACATCAGCCTTCATTCTTGAATACTTGCATAGACGGCCCTACTTCAAAATGTACACCAAAACATACATATTGTCCAAAATTTGATCTTTTCATCCATGTATGTTCAGATGACAAATCCTCCATGCAAGAACCAAAACTTAAGTGGCCTAATGGGCTATTCCATTTAAAATCCACACTACCCCTGCTGAAGATTTTTTTGTTTTTCAAATATAATTGGTCATAGGTAATCATTATGAAACCCATACTCCCCATGTATTTTGCCTTTACCTATATCTTCCACAACTGGAGTGAGTATTTCAAGTGGAAGTTACCCAATTGTCTACATGTATTCTATTTAAAATTTATACTCCCTCTGTGGATGACTTTAGCTAAATCTTCTACAGGGGTAGTGTGGATTTAAAATGGAATAGCCCAATGGAAGCCAATGTCCTGGATGACAAGATAATACTTAACATGCTTAAGCCCTTAGTTAAGCCTGTTGATTGATATCTCATTTTATTCCTCTCAAGATTTAAGGGTAGACAAGGTATTGTTGGTCGAAGCAACCTAAAAATCGATTTTCATTATCTATATCAATATATTATTGAAAATTAACGCCTTGATGTTTTGCAAAAGTTCATTCTACAAATCATATACTTTGCAAACTTGCTTAATTTATTGTTGTTAATGAGTTCTGTATGTTTTACAAAAGTGTTGTTGTTTCAGCCCTCTTTACAACGTAACTCAAGAACCGCAGCACCTATAAAAGTATATCTGTGATATTTTAATTCTTCCACACGCCGCTATGAATTGAGCAATGCAGTTTTTGCCAAAGCTCACTACCATTCGTAAGATGCTGTGAACTACCAAATCACAACAGTTTAAAATAATTAATAACCTTAAGATGGGGAAAGTTGTCATGTTATCAATTGAAAATTACCAGAACATTTCCTCAAAATGTGTGCATGTTTTATAGTGTCAAAATATGGGTAGTCTCTGCGTGTATCTGTGTTTTTCTTTCTAAGCATGTATGACCATTTCTTTCAATGTGTGTATTTATGGGAACTTAGGGATGAAATCAAAACTAGACTGGCGGTTGACTGCTATTGTTAGAAACAATGGCAACCGGACAGAACCGCCGGTCAACCACTGGTCGAGTTTTGATTTCATCCCTTAACAACTTCGAAACCATCTTACCTTGCAAACTCTTGCCACTCTCGAATAGATAGCCTGCAAAATAAAACAAACAAAAGATATAATATTAGAAAACATATTTTGATAAACAACCTGCTAAAATTATAGTGAAAACCATTGGCCGGAAAATCAAAGAATGCACAACTCACTCATCACACTTGACAAAACTTGACAAATTATCTACTTATTAGCAACAGATTAGCAAGGCATTATTTACCAGATATTTTACATTAATTGTAATACTTTTGACCCCTTTGGTCCACATTCTCACACATTCCTACAACTGGAAGTAGTTCCCATTTGAAAACTTGTGAAAACATGCATATGGAAAAGAAATTGGGCCAGAAGACCTTTTTGACCTAGTTTTAAACTAAAACCGGTTCCAACCCACTTTTATCCGCCAGATTTGCGCCGTTCATGATGGACATGGAAAAACTTATGGGGCTGCTTATCATGCACACCTTGCAGGAAAGTCAAAATATTGATACTATTACTGACATCCTCCATAAATGACAATGCCCAAGACTATATAGATTAGGGATGACAATGCCCATGACTATATAGATTAGGGATGTTTGTGCACATTAAACTTCACTTTAATAAAATTACTTTTACATGCCTCTATAACCCTATGTTAAAGTTCAAATCTAACATGCGTAACACATGAACATTATAGTCAATATAATGCTATAGCAGCTACATCAATTTCTGCTCCGGTAATAACTTTAACAGAAATTTTAATTGAAAAACGATGGTGGATTACCCAAAAAATCAGCAAATTTCATAGATTTGTGTAAATCCTGGCCCTGTATTAGTAACGCTTGATAGATATAAGCATTTATATACCCCACTACCATGCATCACTACAAAAAGCTGCTCCACTCCAAAGATTTTTTTCTCCTGATATTACACAGGTGATCTCAAGAACCACTGCACCTAAACTAGGCAAATAGGTACTCATTTTGCTTCATTTTTTATGCTCATTTCAAATATGTCCTTGTACTTTTTTCAATTAGACAAAAAAATCACAATTATAATCGATGCCATTTTAGAATAGCACTCTGCCGTTCTACCTTCTCGCACAGAAGGACTTAAGGAAGGAACAGCTTGGTTGTACAGTAAACTGCAATAGTTGATTTAATGCTACAATCTGATCGGAACTAAAACCCAAGCGGATTTGGGTTACTTTGTGCTGAAGCATGTTGGCTGAGTTCTCAGACACTTCAGGTAAACAGTGACTTGTTGCTGAGGCTCCTCCAGCTGACTGGGTCAATTTCTTTGAATGTTTTGCTAAAATTTTGCTCATATTTTGAACGTTTTTAGCCAAAATGAATTGAATATGTATCTGTGACACGTTTTTGAGTACAGTAACAGTTCTGTGGCATTTTGTGCTAATAAAAACCTGCTTATTTACAAACGGACACACTATAACAGCATACGGATTGAACCCTCGATATTATATAGATGCCAAATTCTGCAGGCATGTTGATTGCCAAATGACAAGTCAAAATAAACAGTATGAAAGAGAAATTCTGAAATTTGATGTGGGCCAGGCACGCGACTAACTCCAGATTGGACACATTAATAGGCAAAGTTTATTAAACATTGTCACTTTTATCAGTTTAGATAACGGGAAAGCGGGAGGAAAATTTACTGGTTAACTCTGTGTGCCCTTTTACCTATGAAAAGAAATATTATTGTAAGCGAAAGATAATCCCAGTAAGTGTTCTTCATAGAATAGACATTTTGTATATTTTGAGTTAAGATAGAAATTTGATTTAGTATACAGGATAATTTGTTGATGTGCCGATGATCATGCCGACCCTTCCTCCCATCTGTAAATCTGCCTTCCCATGGAAAAACAGTAATAACATTGCAGATACCTTCTTTTTCATTGGAAGGGCAGAAATAAATAGCAAAGCATACGGACAAGGTCAACACAAATGGTAAATATTGCAGTCATTTAAGATGGCAGTTTTCAATACAAATTCTGCTCCTTATATTATCTAATAGTATTGTAACCAGACCCAGTTAGCAAGTGTAGCACAACCCCAAAAAAATATTTACTCCATGTGTTCGAATTTTACTGGGTCTAGATATTCCATAGCTATAGTAAAAAGTGCTTCTCTTTCACTCACAAATGTGTCATCCTGCAATTTTCTGTGAATTTCTTGAAAACATGTCTCAACCTAAATCTGAAATCGGGGGAAGAACCGACCAAGACAAAACATACTGTAAGAATAATTCATATACATGGGGAATCTCAAAAAGTGAACCTGATTAACCATACATATAGCAACAAAATAAAGCAATAAATATCTAATCATATAAAAAGGCCATTTTGGATTGAAGGAAGTGAGCCAATGTGTTAGCAATAGAGAGTCACCTGCTTTCTGGCCCCAATTACTGATATAACAAACACCATTAGTGATATAACAAAAACTATATGGCAACAAAACCTGGACATGCAGTTTCTTTTAAGCTGTTTTTTGTACAGTTTATTATTGGACAGAAAATTATTAAATTAAAAAGTTTCTATAATTAATTGGCATATGAGAACATATAGAATGAAATACAAGTAAGATTTGATAAACTTTGTGCCACACACTAGCAGACTAGGATCCATAACATGCTCATCCATCAGGGCACAGTTATTTAACCCCAATACATTTGCACATTCATTGACTGAACTTTGAAAATTTGGGTACAAAAACTCATACTCTGCAACTTGAGGTCAAATTTTACACAATGACTGTTTCATTGCGATTATTGAACTATGACATTGGGATGAGGCCATTGTGCTCCATAGTGACATCTCCATTTTCTTTCTTTCTTTGATAGTCTTTTCCATCCTTTTCCAAATTCCAAAAAGGACAAAAACCCTTTTAGAGGGACCGCAGACTGTGGAGGGACACAGATGTATGTCAACCATGCACCTAATAATATAGGTCCAGTCAAGCTGATGACAACTGAAGTATTATGCTCATGACCTCTCAGCTGTGATACAAAAGTGGAGTTAATATTTCTTGTTCTAACCCCTAGACCCTGAGGTAGTCACCATCAGTTCCTCTACATCCCTAAGAGAGGGGCAGGAGGAGGGCAGATGAAGTGGTCAATTTGCTTTAGAAGGATTAGATTACCTATACACTATGGACCACAATGGCCTCATCCCAGTGGCATAGTTCAATAACCTCAATTAAACAATCATAGTGCAAAATTTGACCTCAAGTTGCAGAGTATGAGTTTTAATACCCAAATTTTCAAAGGTCATTCAATAAAAAAGTACAAATGTATTGGGGTTAAAGAACTGTGCCCTGATAGATGAGCATGTTGTGAATCCTAGTGATAGTTACAATGTGTGGCACAGGGTCTGAGGAACGGTGATAAGAGCTTCAGGGTTTGGCTGCCTTTGTGGGACAGGGTCCATGGTGGGATAAAGTCCCAAGAAATTCAAAAAGTAAATAATTTTGTGTAAATAAGAATTGCTGGTGATATGTTTTCAGGCATGAATGCCAAAATATAAAGGAAGCTTTCATAAACTGCTCTACAGTCTCACTAGGATCCACAGCATGCTCATCTATCAGGGCACAGTTCTTAAACCCCAATACATTTGTACATTCATTGAATGACCTTTGAAGATTTGGGTACAAAAACTCATATTCTGCAACTTGAGTTCAAATTTTGCACTATGATTATGTAATTGAGGTTATTGGACTATGTCATTGGGATGAGGCTCTTGTGGGCCATAGTGTCTACATCATACTTTGTGCCAGTCAATGACACTGCCTGTGAAATTTTGCAAAGAAACTATCTGAAGATTCAGATTCAACTTTATTTAGCCATGGAGGGCCTGTTTCAACCCTAGGTTGTTCTTCCTTGGGGCAATGGAAGAAGTACTCATGCATGACCAGTGAATGACTATGTACGTTTGTACTCATATGTGACCTGCTACCACGAAAAGAGCGTAAAGTCGCAATTTGGTAGTTTCGAGATATTTGGTTTTCTTTGTTTCAAGCCAAAAGTATGTCTCTATGTCCTTTTTGAAAAGGGCAATGGGCAATTCACAGAAGAACATACAAAGAACATCAACTCAGCAGTTAGGTAGACTTGTTTCAAGTCCTTTGGCGTCCATAGTTAGTGAATGCAAAATTCATGGAAGCTTTGCCACAAAAATTTCTGTTTCAAAAGTTATTCTTTAGAAATAATTATTTAGCATCATAACTTTGCAAAAATTGATTTGACATTTGAATTGTTGAGGCCAGATAGTGGACTTTCTTATCTTTCTTTACCCCAGGCATACTGTGCACTGCAGGGGTAGTATTTGAGCAAAATGCCCACCACGCCCACCCCACACACTTCCTCCCTAGTTCATCCTACACAAAAATCTGACCTGACTAACAAATTTAGAGAGTCCAGTATATGATAGGCCTACTTCTACCACTGATTATACATGGATCCAATGAAGAGCATGAATAGAGAAAAAGTAAGGAGGAAGCCTTGATCAAGGCTAGCAGTTAGGACGTCTTGAAACTACCAACTTGCGATTTTACGCTTATTTTGTATTAGCAGGTCACATTATGAAAGAATGGTTTCATAGTATGATTAACTCTATAGACCGCAATACCCCTCTAATAACGATTGAGGTCCCCAAACTAGCCTGAAACTACTGCACAGCATCAGCGAGTATCCCAGCAAACATGTTGCAACTTCTCAGCTGCTCTGAGGGTATGATCAAACAATCACCTACAATCCCGGTCAAAATTGTTCGAACACTTTAACATGAGTGCTGCTAATATGCTCCCCATTCCCCCGATCAATGTTGGTAGTTGTTTATTTGGCCATGCACCCTTAGAGACATCCAACATTGATTGGTGGGGAAGGGGAAGGGGGAGGGTTGTAGTATACCACAGAAAGCTAAATTTCAGTATGTTAAGTATAACTAAAATACCGGTCAAAAGAATCAAACTTGTGTTCGAACGACTTATGGCCGGGATTGTAGCTTACATCTCCCTTCTTAACCTTTGAGCTCTCTCAGCAGTATAACCCTAACCCTAAAACAGGGTAAACCAGAATTGTACCAGATAGGATAGGAATACTAGGGTAAACCAGTAATGTACCTGGATCACTTCTCATGCTTATAATGCTAGCTGTGTAAGTAAAACAACCTGGAATCATTTAAATATTGTAATCTGCATCTCAGGTATTGATTATAGATTCTTTCCCAACTTCCAACGGCCTCGTAAAACCCTCACATTCTGTCTGGCGCTGATCAAAGACAAATGTTTAACACCCTGGGATGTGTTGCTCAAGTCATTAGGAATCCTATCAGAGCTGATAGCTTCATAAGTCGGTATTTTAGTTGTCAGACACACCTAAGCGTTCAATGGCAAACTCACAAATGGCAACATTGACTTTGTTTGCACTTGTTGCCTTCCTGATTGGGGCTTTATCTGAACAGATCTAATACAAGGCTGCGATTGACTCAGCACCTTTGCAGGTGGTGCAGGTGTGTCCATGTCTGTAGTTTGCTCAACTTCAGCTCAACTCTTGCCATTTCATTACAGCAAAAACATTCTCAACCTCGTTGCATGATTCACTGACCTGCATTCATCTGTGTTTGATATTAGATTGACCTTTGGTTGGATGAGATGAGCATCGATACCCAAACTGGTTACGTTATTTCATTTGTGTACATGTATAGTGGGGTTCGGAGAACAGTGTCCTGCAGATTGGCATGATGTATTAGCATCAAACTATTGCTTCTGATAAAAGATGTTATACCGGTACCGGTATATATTATTATATCAATGAATCACAGATTTTTGATGAAAAACTGAGAAAATCAATACACCTTTCACAAATTGAAATGAAAATGACACCTTGTTCTAAGCATCCACCATCATGTGACAAATATTTATTTCAAATTCAAATCTAAAACAATTGCGCACTTAATGCTCTGCATGCTGGCCGTAGGCTTCAACATAAAAAGTCCCAAGTTATAAGATATTTTATTCAAATATTAAGAGCTATTTTAAGAACCACTGAAGCAATACTCGGCTTGTTTGTACTCATTTTAATGCATTTTTCATGCCGATTCCAAATATGGTCATGAAAATTAATAATTCTGAAATATTTTAGTTTTTGAAAAAAACTTCTAACTTGTCGTCTGCAGTTGACACCTGCGTGGAAAGAGTTAAAATTGACTTTATAAAAGGACAGGACCCAATACACTGAAGTTTCAAACTGTCCAGTCAAAGAGCACTTTTGTTCTAAAACGCTCTTTAGTTCATGATGAACAAAATAAATCATCACTTGTCAGAAAAAGGTGATTTTGATAATGTCCTCTATCACAATAAATTTTAGAATGCAAACATTAAGGAAACATTAATAATTTTGACATAGTCAAGTACAAATATAAAATCCAACATGTTTTCTTCATAAGTAGATGAAAAGCAGACGACGTAACTTCCATCTTGTTTTATGAATCTTATATTTTGCTCTATTTTTGATAAATTATTTTGTATTGTTTTACAGAAAGAAGAGAACTTTTATGAACATACACTATGGACAACAATAGCCTCATCCCAATGGCATACTACAATAACCTCAATTAATCAATCATATTGCAAAATTTGACCTATGATGCAGAGTATGAGTTTTTGTACTCGAAATTTCAAAGGTCATGCAAGGAATGTATACAAATGTATTAGGGTCAAAGAACTGTGCCCTGATAGATGAGTATGTTGTGGATCCTGGTGATATAGTATCTGTATAAATTGTGAAATATAAACCTTTAAAACTGGCAGATATGGTTCGAAAATATAGCTAAAACTTGCATAAATATCTTCTTTGCAATACAAGCTTATAGCTTGTATGAAAACAATGCCAAGACCTGTGATCACCGTTGAAACATGACCATATATGGGTTAAAAATAAGGCCAAAACCTAGAAAATAACATTATCTATGATGTGGAATATGAGCTTAACTCTCTTCATGCAGGTGTCGACTGCAGACGACAAGTTTCAAAACATTTTAAAAATTCAAAAAATTTCAGAAATGTAAATTTTCATGACCATATTTGGAATCAGCATGAAAAATGCATTAAAATGAGTACAAACAAGCCTAGTATTGATTCAGTAGTTCTTAAGATAGCTCTTGATATTTTGAGAAAATATTTCCTATTGAAGCGCATGGCTAGCACGCAGAGCATTAATAAGGCAGCAATAATAAGGACATTAGCACATACAAAGATATTGTCCTCCATTTTGAAATATGAGCTTAGGGGGGCTGAAAATAAGAACAAGGCCAATGCAAGAACATAATTCCAATGTGGCATGGAATATGAGCTTATTCAGCTGAACAAATTGATACAGATATCCTCATATACACTGATGCACAAACTTGATGCCAATCTCTGAATACTGAGCTCTATGGAGGTTGAACCAGATACCTAGATCTAGATGCTGATATAGTCTGTCTTATGGACCATGTAAATTGATGATGTACAGTTGATAGAAGAATAGATAGTCTACTAAACTGGCATTAATTTCATAGGAGTGATCTTCAATTGTATGTGATGCTTAAGAAGGGGGGGGGGGGCACCAAGGCCATAAGTTAGTACATTTGAAAAAAGCTATCTTTTGCTGCAGCCAATCAACTGAATTGTTTCGCTTGCTCAAAATCGCAACAGTTGAGGAAAGCTTGTAGTCGCCAGCTCCGCAGCCGACAACTATAATGATGCAAAATTCTCAATAATGTTTTGTCCATTTTGCATGCAATTGGACATTGTATCACTTCTGGTGGGCCCGGCCAAGCCCGGGGACCAAGCCTCTTCAAACTTTTGGTGGCCCTGTCCAATACCCAAGTATACTTGCTTCCAAGTCAACAAAGAGTATTATAGGACTGCGATGAAGAAGGAGGAAGTCAAAGGAGAGGATAACAATATAGTGACATGGGATAGTTACATAAATTCCATCATGACCAAGTTTAAAGTTACACACCCACTTGTTATGTATCATCACCACTGAACTTATCCCTCTTCTTATTAGGTTAATGATAACATCAATATTATATGCAAAGTTCTTTTCCTTGCAGTGTCTGATTTAATGTCTATGAAGATAGTCTCAAAAGATGAGGCTTTTATTAGATACACACTAAATCCCGAATGACATCCACACCAGTTTGTGGAAATCCAATCCTAAATCGAGCATGCGAAAAACATTCAGACAGATAGATAGATATCAGTCTCGACTGGATTGCATCCGTCTCAGTCTTGAAAAAAAAAGAAATTGCCAACTGTTTTGAAAATTGTAAATCTGGGTTTTAGTTTACACGTATGCCTGTCATTATATCAGGCGGATTTATCCGCCTGATATACTGTGAAGCTCCTAAATCTTCTTCTTTCTTCTTTAGTAGAACCAAAAATTGCTACTAGTGCCAGACGCTTGAACCGGTTTTGGCCAAACTTGGCCACAAGAAGCACTGACCTAAGCTTAATATAACTTCTACACGGATAGGGGTCAAAGGTCACGTAAAGGTTATTAGGGGTCGTTTTGTGCAAATCTTAAAAATGCTACTCCTCCTTTAAATAACATGCTATGACCACCAAATATGGTCAGCAAGAACCGCTGGCCCAAGCTTCAAATAAGTTGTACCACAGATTGGGGTCATAGTTCATGTAAGACTTAATAGGGTCATTTTGTGAAAATATTTGCATGAAATGTAATGAAGCAGCTATCTTTAGAGGCAGCAATTTGGTAAGTTAAATGTACTGGGAGACAGATAGAATGCTATTTTGAAAACAAGCATAATGTTTCAAAGAAAGCTAAGTAAATATTATTAAAATAGTATCCTAACCACAGAAAGGACCAAACTGGACGTGTCTAAAATCGCCCAGTGGAATAGCCCATTTTGTGGTTAGTTAAATAATCACAGGAAATTATGGTGTCCCATGATGCATTTATGAAAATACACACTAAGGGTATATGGTAAATGCTATATAGTTGCCTCTGATTGCTAATAATAGTGAATATTTGTGCGGTGGGGTTTGGTGGTCAAATGTTATTCCTTCCCATGATGCATTTATGAAAATCAATACATGCACACTAAAGGCTACTAGGTAAATGCTATATCTTCTCTGATAGTTTCTACCAAAATTTGGAAATATGTCCGATTGAGCTAAAACTTAGTACATGTACAAATAATCATTGATAAGGGATCATGAAACATCAACCGAGGTCATCCAAGGTCAAATGTTAAAGCTGCTCTGATGGGGCTGTAACTCGGGAAAACAATCCCTCGCACTTGGGGAGTATGAAACGGCAAATGTCATCTGAGGTCAAAGGTCAGGTCAAACTTAAAGTTGCTCGATGAGGCTGTAACTAGACAAAAACAATCCCATGCATTTGGGGAGTATGAAACTGCAAAGGTCATCAGAGGTCAAAGGTCAGGTCAAATTTAGAGTTGCTCCAATCGGGCTGTAACTTGGGAAAATGATCCCTGACCCTTGGGGTGTATAAAACCACAAAGGTCATCTGAGGTCAAAGGTCAGGTCAAATTTTAAGTTGCTGCGATTGGACTGTAACTCTGGGAAAATGATCCCTGACACTTGGGGAGTATAAAACTGCAAAGGTCATCTGAGGTCAAAGGTCAGGTCAAATTGAAAGTTGCTCCGATCGACCTGTAACTCAGGGAAAACAATGCCTGGCACTTCAGGAGTATGAAACTGCAAAGATCATCTGAGGTCAAAGGTCAGGTCAAATTTAAAATTGTTCAGATCAAGCTGTAACTTGCAGAAAATTAGAAAATGATTCCTGACACTTCAGGAGTATGAAACCATAAAGGTCATCCAAGGTCAAAGTTCAGGACAAATTCGGAGTTGTTCTGATCGTGCTGTAACTTGCGGAAAATGATCCCTGACACCTGGGGAGTAAATGTCAAAGGTCAAATGAGGTAAAAAAACAGAAGTCACCGCCTGATATTTGTGGCTTGTGAGCCACAGTAGCTCTAGTTTTACTTGTAGCTGTGATATTGTACTATATCTGAAATGCCAGGATATAGGATAACACAGGAATTGGGATGCACATGCACACAGTTACACCGCAACAAGGTTTCTTTTGAGTATTATCACCCAGAATTGCCACCTCATATGCTGCAATCCCAAAATGAATAAATTAGTGTACTGTTAAAAGTAGAAGTTTGCACGCAATAATGAATTGTTTGTGTTTTGTACATTTTGAACTTATTCACTTGATTACAAGCCGATGTCAAACATCGGCTTGTGCTGTCTCTTCTCAATTCTTTCTTACAAGCCGACGACGGATGTCGGCTTGTTCTGTCTCTTCTAATTACCTAGCTGGGGGGTTTTCAACCCCCCGAGCTAGGTACTGTTTTGCTATCCGATCTTTCTTCTTCTTCTTTCTGGCAATAAATTTCAAAATGCTTCTCCTCCTACATGTTACACCCTACAATTACGTAACTTGCACATATGTATCGACTATGTCCAGTGCCCATTGGGTCTAAACAGAATTGGGGTCAAAGATCATTAAAGGGGCATTTCTGGTATTTAACCAAATATTTAACTCAAAATGCTTCTTCTGCCACATATTAAATAGCACAATGACGTAATTTGCATATATGCATCGGCTATACCACACGCCTATAACTTGTACACAGAATTGGGGTCAAAGGTCATTAAGGGGGGAAAATCTTACAATTGCATTATCTGGACATCTGTAAGGGGTATGGGGCTCAAACTCGGTTACAATAAATCTCATGACCAGGGGAACATTTTATGGGGTCAGGTCAAAGGTCATGCAGAGGTCAAACTTTCTTCTTTCTGGCAATAAATTTCAAAATGATTCTCCTCCTACATGTTACACCCTACAATTACGTATCTTGCACATATGTATCGGATATATCCAGTGCCCATAGGGTCTAAACAGAATTGGGGTAAATGGTCATTAAGGGGGCATTTCCTGTATTTAACCAAATACCTTCAAAATGTTTCTTCTGCCACATATTATATAGTACAATGATGTCATTTGCATATATGCATCGGCTATACCCCACGCCTAGAACTTGCATACAGAATTGGGGTCAAAGGTCATTAAAGGGCAAAATCTTACAATTGCATTATCTGGACATCTGTAAGGGGTATGGGGCTCAAACGCAGTGACAACAAATCTCATGACCAGGGTAACAATTTGCACGAGTCAGGTCAAAGGTCAAGCAGAGGTCAAACTTTAGAAATGAATTTCCTGGACATCTGTAAGGGGTACAGGGCTCAGACTTGGTGACAACAAACTTAATGATCAGGGGGACATTTTGGAACACTTTGCAGGGGTCAGGTCAAAGGTTATCTGGGGTCAAATCTTATAATTTCATTTTCTGGATATCTGTAAGGGGTATTGGGCCCAAACTCTGTGACAACAAATCTCATGATCAGGGAACATTTTGCAGGGGTCAGGTCAAAGGTCATCTGGGGTCAAATCTCAAAATTGCATTTTCTGGACATCTGTAAGGAATACGGGACTCAAACTCGGTGACAACAACCCTCATGACCAGGGGAACATTTTTGGAACATTTTGCAGGGGTCAGATGCCTCCACAACACCAACATGCCCCAGCTAGGTTTGTGGTCTATGACCACCATTTGCCACTAGTTCTTTCTTTCTTCTTCTGGCAACCTCGTGACATTTTGCGTGAATTGCCACGTTTCGCCCTAGCTCTCTTATGCTTCAACAGATTTCAACCATACTTGAGCCAAATGACCACTGGACTAGGCCAAACCTTCCATTTGACTTTGACCTTGCTGTGACCTTTGACCTAGCTATAATGGTCAAAAGTGTGAAAAAAAAAAAATGCTACTCCTTCCACAAATTTCATGCAATGATCATGTGACTCATGCATATGAATCAACATGTGGCAGTGCTTAAAACTTCCTAAAAAGAATTGAGGTCAAAGGTCATTAAGGGGTCATTTCGGTCTGAAAGCTAAAAATATTCAAAAAATCACTGTCTTTACAAAATATATAGCAGAGAGTCGCCATTAGCACACATGCATTGCTACTAGCCAGGGTCTTTAGGATGCCTACAGGTTTGGGGTCAAAGGTCATTAAGGGGTTACTTCCGGTCAAAAACCAAAAATGTTCAAAAAATTTTATCTCAAAATGTAAACAGACCAGAATAATATAACCAACATACATGAATTAGTGTTCCCTGATGTATGCATGGTATTTTTATTTTGGGGGTCAAAGGTCATTAAGGGTCACTTCCTGTTTTTAGCTGAATAACTTCAAGAATTTTTATCTCAAGAACTGAACATGTTAGAATTTTTAATTAAAATTGGAACAATGCATTTTGTCGGTGTACATAAGGTTTTTTTACATTGAGGTCAAAGGTCATTAAAGGGGTCAAAAGGTCAATCAAAAATTTTCAAAAAATCAAAATCCATGTATAAGTTCCGATTAAGCTGAAATTCACCAGGAATATTTCTTATGACATCCTAAGCACAGTGCAAGAGCAGTTGACCCCATCCGTAACCCAGGGGTCAAGTTATAGGGGTCAAATTGCGGCTTGTATTCAGCGTCTGTTGACTCTAGTTTCTTCTTCTTCTTCTTTCTTCTGGCAACCGCAATCAACTGCATCTAGCTTCGCAAGGGATTGACAGATTTCAACCAAACTTGACCCAAAAGACCACTGGGGTAGGCCAAACCTTCCATTTGACTTTGACCTTGCTGTGACCTTTGACCTAGCTATAATGGTCAAAAATGTGATTTCACAAAAAATGCTACTCCTTCCACAAATTACATGCAATGATCATCTGACTCATGCAGATGAATCAACATGTGGCAGTGCTTAAAACTTCCTAAAAAGAATTGAGGTCAAAGGTCATTAAGGGGTAATTTCGGTCAAAATCTGACAAATTTGTAAAAAATATTCAAAAAATCACTGTCTTTACAAATTACATAGCAGAGAGTCGCCATTAGCACACATGCATTGCTACTAGCCAGGGTCTTTAGGATGCCTACAGTTTTGGGGTCAAAGGTCATTAAGGGGTTACTTCGGTCAAAAACCAAAATTATCAAAAATGTTCAAAAATTTTTTATTTCAAAATGTAAACAGACCAGAATAATATAACCAACATACATAAATTAGTGTTCCCTGATGTATGCATGGTATTTTTATTTTGGGGGTCAAAGGTCATTAAGGGTCACTTCCTGTTTTTAGCTGAATAACTTCAAGAATTTTTATCTCAAGAACTGAACATGTTAGAATGTTTTAATTAAAATTGGAACAATGCATTTTGTCGGTGTACATAAGGTTTTTTTTTTCATTGAGGTCAAAGGTCATTAAGGGGGTCAAAAGGTCAATCAAAATTTTCAAAAATCAAAATCCATGTATAAGTTCGATTAAGCTGAAATTCACCAGGAATATTTCTTATGACATCCTAAGCACAATGCAAGAGCAGTTGACCCCATCCGTAACCCAGGGGTCAAGTTATAGGGGTCAAATTGCGGCTTGTATTAAGCGTCTGTTGACTCTAGTTTTAAACTGTGTTGGCCAAAGCTGGTATCGCGGAGCAAAATGCTACTCAATTTGATCATACACAATTTTATGCCATAGCCGTAACAGGGGGTGTGTGGATCCCGGGGGGTCTTCGAAAAATTTTGTACGGGGGTGTGCCACGCAGACTTTCGGATGCTGACTTTCTCTATACCTACTTTTTGCTGTTTTTGCTACCCATCAGTATACCAATTTTCAAGAAAAGCACCCAAAAGCACCCAAATTTGCCATAATTAGGCGCTTTAAGTGCAATTTTTCCAAAATGCGCCCAATTGGGCGCATTGGTCTCCGCTGATAACCCACCCATCGATATACCAAAATTGCTGAAAAGATACCTTAAAACCGTGGCACATCCCCGTATACCTTCAACCAGGAAGAACCTTCGGGTGTGGATTGCAACTGGAGTAGCCCAAAATTGTGGCAGGTAGTTTAATATCACATTTCAATGCAGTGTGCAAATTCCTACTTTTACAGCGCACATACATCATATTTTTCTCATCACATTATGAAATTTACGAGTTGAATGATATCCAAAAATATTTGTTTTGGATAATGATACTATTTGTGGTTGTAAAATAAATGTTTCATCACTGAATGTGTCCATTACATGAATGAGCTTGTTTTTGATTAACTCCTTTCACTGCCTACTCAATTCCCTATAGAATACACATGTATGATGAGTGGGTGACAACATGGCAACAAAACATGAGATTCATGGAAACTAGGACAAGTCCCTTTAAAGGAAAACTTGTTTAAATTAATTTATTCATCACATGGAGCAGGTTGGATGAAGGAACTATAGCAAGCCCGTAGCCAGAATTTTTTTGTGGGGTGCAGATTTTCCAAATGCAAACCTTTTCAAGAGAACCCTTCATTCTGGCCAAAAGTAAACCTTTATCCCCTCTGCAATTGATTTTTGTATCTTATTTTTTAACAAATTTAGGGTATATTTGTTAAATTTATGGTATAGGCCTATTTGTTAATTTTTTTGACATTTTTGGCCCAATTTAGCTACTTTTTACAGACAAGGAAGACCTTTTGCAGATTGGGGGGGGGGTGTCACCATTTCAACATTGTATTACTGGTGCTTGAATTGGGATAACATGCATGTTTCAGCCAGTTTTAGAAAAACATGATTGGGGGGGGGGTGTCACCATTTCAACATTGTATTACTGGTGCTTGAATTGGGATAACATGCATGTTTCAGCCAGTTTTAGAAAAACATGAAGTTTTAGTGCCAAAATCTTCATTTGATAGGAAAGATGAAAAAAGTTTACAAACTCCTTTAACAGGCCTAGTATCATTATGATGCATGGTTTGCATAACATAGTTGGCAAAGTAGCAAAATTTGGTGGAGGAATGTTCTTCGTTAAGGGTCAATTTCCATGCTAATTGTAATATTAAAGTTCCTGTTTTTTAACCAAAATTTGGCACCAGTACTTTGACACTGACATACATATTATAAACTTGTCTAATGTGGGCGAAATCAACAACAGGTTTCTTCTGAAATTTACAGGGATATCTTGGGAAACAGTTTGACTGTATGCTTTGTTTGAACATAGGTCTGTTGTACTAACCATGAAATTAGGCTTCCAATCTGTCGGTATGTTTGTAAAAGCATTGTTGTTGCATATTCTTGGGGGATTTTAAGGAAGAATTTTAATCATAAGTGTCATGTCGACTCTGTAAAAACGGCCAAAATTGTGGCTTGATTCCCCAAAATGTCCTCTCTTTTAGAATGCAATTTCTTAAATTAAAAAAAAAGTTTCCATTCCCTGAAATTATATAACACCCTATATATATCAGCTACACTGTTAAATTTCTGCTCACACATAATGGGTGAGGCATAACACTAAAATTAATTTTGATCAGAAAATGCTACACATTTAATTCAATAAATGTCATTTCTTCAAATGTGTTGGCACTTTGCAGGCTTTTCCAATTAACTCAACCAAACCCAAAAAAGTGACAATACAAGGTTCTTTCTTTCTGCACAAAGCAAGAAACAAATCAAGTTGAAGATATCATATCCTTCCCATAATGCATTTCTCCCATTTCTAATTTCCTGTACTGATTTGGTATAAACTGCAACATAGTGATGAAATGTACCTCAGTGAACAGACTACATGCTACATCCAAATCTTGCAAAATTATGTTCAGGCCTGTACGCAGGATTTCATTTGGGGGGGTGCTGATTTTGAAAAAGTGGACTTTTTTCCAAGGGGAGGGGGAAAATTTGGTGAAAAGTGGACTTTTGTCCCAAAATTTGGACCTTTTTGTCCAAAAAAGGGTAAAAAACCTACGCGCGCAAATTCTGAAATTTTGGGACTTTTTGTACACTTTTCCAAATGTGGGGGGGTTGCACCCCCCCCCCTTCGTACGGGCCTGATTATGTTTCCCTCTTGACTATCAACCCATTTAACCAGTCTATTCTTCAAATGAAAAGAAAACAAACCTGTACAAATTAATGGGAGTGCCCGGGGGGGGGGTCATTGTGGCCTGTACACCATCCGCGATAATGAAAACGCGTAAAAAGGGTAGTTTTTCGTGGGTAAGCACGATCACGCGTTTAGGGTGTCAAAACATGAAATATTGGAAAAAGGGTAGCAAAATTGCAATTGCTAATACGTGGAAATTAAATTTAGGGTATGAAATTTGATGCATGGAAAAAAATCCCTGTTTAGGGTGTGAAAACACCTGTTTAGGGTATTGTTTTAGCCAAGGGTTAAATCCTTGTTTAGGGTGCTTTTCAAAAGTTGATTATCGCGGATGGTGTACAGGCCACAATGGGAGTGACCCCCCGGGACGGGAGTGTCATTCGATGAAATGACGTGATAAATCATGTTGAAAAGGATTCTGGGAAGGGTAAGGTATCGTCTCTAACAATGTTCTTGTATTTGACATTGAGTTATTGTCATGGTGATTAAAACATTTGACATTGTTTCTAGATTCTCACCTGTCAAAATCTGACATTGTTTCTAGATTTCCACCTGTCAAATCTTTCACCTTTATACCATTAATATTAATTAACAATTAGTCATACTAATTGAAGACCTGAGCGCAAGAAGACCATAAGTCCACTTGGCCCCTCAACATGTATACACTAAAGTTGTGTATAGTTTTGTATAGTTTGGTAATGTTTTAAACGTACATGTTCAGGGGCCAAAACAAATCTTTCATAACCTTTGATGATGTTTTCACCCTGGAACATGTATTAAAACATTATAAAACTCTAAGAAACTATACGTAACTTTAGTGTGTACATGTTGAGGGGCCAAATGGACTTACCGTCTTCTTGCGCTCAGGTCTTCAATTAGTCATCAGTCTTATTTTGATCCTGGCTAAGTTGTGAACATATCAATGCTGTAACATTCATGATCATGACAAGTTACTGACAAATTGCACCAGTTGTAATGACCTCTGCCCTCACTCAGACAGAGGACAAAAGGATAAAATATTTTGAAACAATGCCAGAACAATGAACAGGCTATTTGTCAATATGAACTGCTTGTTTATGCTTTTGATGTGTTTCAGGGCTAGACTGCTGCCCTCAGTCGTCAACCGTCTGGATTGACGACTGAGAAAACTACGTTGAAAAAAAGTGACGGATTTTGCAACAGGATTCCTGTGGCATAGAGCATGCGCAGTTGTGTCCAAATTGACCTTTTGACCGAGTTTGTTGTTTTAGAAGTTCAGAGCGCGATCTTGTCACAGCGGCGCGGGTACAGCGACGCTGCACGCTGGCGCCGCTAGTCAGTCGCGCCACGGCGCACAACTGAAGTCGCATTGAATAGTTTTCAGAAGTCCGTCATGATATTGGCTGTAAGATAATCAGTCGTCACTACGAAGCATACACAGTACATGCGAAGTGTAGACGGCTGATTGGAATTAGTCTACTTCAGGGGCATGTGAGGGTGCATGGGAGCACCAGCTTCCATCTCAGGATTTGGGACTTTTTCAGCAACATGGTCCTCAAAGTGATCTACCACCCCATCCACCCTATTAAATCAATGGGTAATTCTGTTTGAAATCCATACACCCCATATGGAAGACATGACCATAATCTCCCACACAGGGGTGAAGATTTCAAATGGATAAAATGGAGTCACCCATTTTGGTAATCCCATTTGAAATTCACACTCTTGTGTGTGGAAGATTAAGATCATGTCTTCCATGGGGGGTGGATTTCTTGAGATAGCTCTTGATATTTTGAGAAAATATCTCAAAACTTTTAACGTTGAAGCCTACAATACTAGGCATATATGCACTCAATTGCATGCATAGCCTAAGGTGGTAAGACTAGCATAACAATTTTGGGGCAGGTTGTATAGCCATTAATAGCATAAGGGTATTTGACAGCAAGGCCCACTCTTCATATCTAGACAAACATGACCACATCCCAAGTGAAAATGTTGCATTTCTTTCATCAAATTCCGAGCATATTCCATCATCATCCTAAGATAAAGGATTCAAAGTTCACTACACTTAAGTGGGAAGGAAGTATTTTGCTCTCTAGGGATCAAATTTGGCCTAATTCCTCAAGAATAAAATACACTATACCATGAAGTTATTAAAGCTTAAAACATTAAACTACATCTCAAATGAGAACATCATATATCTTTCAGTACATCTTAGGCTTTATCATCAATTTCAGAGAACATTATTTCTGAGGTTCACCACACTTAAGTGAGCATGGCAAGATGAAAGGCATATATTCTCTGCTTCGGGGAATAAAATAGGCCTACTTATCCCAGTTCATGAAGGCAAAGTTCATTTATAAAATGGCTTTTATAACTGAAGTTACATTGAGGTTTTAACACTAGGGAATGATTTTGAACTACAGACACACCCTATATCTAGGGATATGAGCTTGGTTCATAAACAGATGGACTTTACAACTTAAATTTGATATTTTTTGTGTGTAATTTTTGTGATTTATATAAATTACACATGTTTCTATATTCATGAAAGTAAAACCTTATTTTTTTCAGAAACTCATCCCTCCCTAATTTGTATTCTAGTAAAAAACGATGTCAGAAAATGGAAAAAATCTGTAGCCTGCATTTACCTTGAATACAAATACCTTAAGACATTATGTGTCATTGACTTTTGTAAATGTAAATGCGATTACACTTGTCACTGGCTGATGTATGTCCGATGTCACAGCGGATGAAATGTCTCTGTTGCTAATGCTATACTTAAAGGTAACACAGAATAATTACTCTGCTAAAGTTGTATGAATTTTGTTCTAAACTACTGTTAAAACTTGATAGTTGGCATATGTGCTTACTATCGAGCGCTTTTAAAACATGTAAACATGAAGTGCCCCATCCACAAAAGTGTAAAGGGTTTTGAGCAAATCATCGATACACATAGTTACATATAAAATGGTAAAGCCCCAGATTTTGGTACAATTTCATGTTTTCAAAAGCGCTCGATAGTAAGCAGATATTATGCTAACTATCGGGTTTTTACGGCACGAGGGCCGATCTCCGTTAACACTGTGCAGTCTTGTTCATGTTCACCGAACCAGAAATTACCCATCATGCAACGCTAGTTTGCGAATAGTCGCGTACATTGAATTTGAATGCATTTTGAAATCATTAATAGAGTATGACATGAAAACAAAGTATCAATTTTCATATTAAAAATACAAAATAAGCGTTTACTGTATTTGGCCCTCTATTGACGGCAACACAGATGTACCAGAGCGGGAGATTTAATTCGTAATTCAATACTCATGATTGTGTATTGAATATCACTATTGTGTACAATTCCCGGTACAATTCTGTATAGCACACAATAAATAATGGATGGAACCCCCGACCTCGGGACACCGCAGTTTTACATCGGGGACACCGCAGTAATGGCGAAGTCGGATAGGTGTATAGACTTCAATCTTCTGCTCTGAATCACCAGCATGCCTCCGTGGCTCAGCTGGTTAGAGCATCATGCTAGTATTACGAAGGTCACCGGTTTGAATCCGGCCAGATGCACTGTTGTTTTTAGTATATATGTGCGCTGGTTGCTCTGGGTAAAGATTAAATTTTCACACCAAAAAATCTGCCATTTTACGACAGAAGGGTTACGGTCTTGAATCTGCAAAAGATTTTTATCCGATACAGCTCAACTTTTTAACAGCAAATTATGATGTGCTATGATGGAATGAGAATTTCAAGTACACATCTACAATGATGTATGGACTGTCAGATTGTGCTCGCTTCCTCTCATCGATATATCACGTCTGTTATTCAAAGTATTCGTACTGTTGTCTAATACTACGCATAACTACTCTAAACACTGTCCATTATCGTCTCATTAAATCACGCTGAAATTTGCTGTTGAAGTGACACAGAGGCTTCCCGTTATTTATAAGGCTTGCGTTCTATCACACGTATCATCTATAAATTGTGATAGTTTTTATTTTATTTTTCCCACCAAGGTCTTTTATCTTAAAACTTGTCTATGAAAGCTTAGTCACAGTGTAAGGACTTCACATTAATTATAAGGCTTATTTTGTAACAATGGTACTGTAAGTATTAATTAATTAATATAATATATTATGATATTTATATATTTATTTTGTTACTTGGGGATTAGAACAGGTTCAGTTCCCCTAGCTGCATCAGTGGTGACCAGTACCCTACTATTTGGCTATTCAATTTATATGCTATTTCAGTGCTACCCAGGATATTATCGCATAATGTCAGCCTTGAGATATCATTGTCTTTAGCTAGTCAGTACCTATGCAGTGCCCTGTGCCCTTTATTTTATTTGTCAAAATTATCATAATTAAGGCCTTTTTTTTTTTTTCAAACCGATCCACCAATCCTCAGACAGCTTTCTCTGGTTACTATGGAAACAAGACCAACCCAAAGGCATCCAGCGATACTCTTAAATAAATCCTCATGGTTAACTTACCTTTCCACAATTCATGTATTCCACCGCCGTTTCACGGAAGAAAAAGTAGACAAACGGTCCAATCTCGTAGGATGCCACAAAATTGGGCTCTGAAAGGAATACGACAACACAACGCATAAAAACAAAATTGCTTATTTGCTTGACTAGAAGAACATAGTAAGCTTATACACAACATGAGATCTCACCTATTGGGTGACACGTGGCGTGTAAGCCTTTGTCATCTCTCATTTTAAGATACATTTCAGACACAAAGCCGGCTTGTATTCGTTTACGTCGCTAACTTGATTACGAGGAATTTGCCATTTTGTCTTTCTTGTGAAATTCTGTCTGGGTTTTTCGCAAAGTTAAAGTATGAAATCGAAAAACGCTAGAGTGTCAATTCAACATGTTCTAAATCCTGGCCTAAGGTCTGTTCACCTGAGAGGTTGGTATTTTTCATTCTCCTCTGTCAAATAAAAAGTTCAGATGTAATACAGGATGTATATGTCACAGCTGCCGTGTGTAATTTGTCTACTACTATTGTTATTTAATGCTCTGCATGCCAGCTATAGGCTTCAACAAGAGTCCCAAATTTTGAGATATTTTCTCAAAATATCAAGAGCTGAACCAATATACTAGGCTTGTTTGTACTCATTTTAATGCATTTTACATGCTGATTCCAAATATGGCCATGAAAATGTACAATTCTGAAATTTTTGAATTAAAAAAAAATAAATTTGTCATCTGCAGTTGACAGAGTTATTGACAGTGTTATGAAAACTTTGTACTCGCTAAAGGTTTATAATTAAAAGCTCGTATCTATTCAACAAAAAACAAAAAGTATATTAAAATATACACTCTGAAGAACAAAATTTCACACAAAAAATGGCATGGGGCAGCACATAGCATGATTACATTTTGCATCTGAGCTTTCAACTATTTGCCTCCTTCATCCTGCTCCATTTAAATTCTTATCAAAATTTCAACTGTTAGTTTTTACATTATGAATGAGGTATTTAGGAAAAATGGCAGGTAACCTCCTCTGAACTCCCATAGAAAAACGATGCATCTACTGAGTCAGTCACTTCTAGATACTGCCTGGTTCCATGGGAGGTAGTCTTTTTATTTAGAGAGTGTTGGAATTCCATATGCAGGGGCTTACATTCACACATTTAAATCATAGATGATGGACTTGTACCTTCTTTGTATAGCCTTAAAATGACATGCTCCATCCTAGAGAGTGTATAGTTTCCCAGATTTTCTTTCACACGTTTGTATCATATATGATGTATGAACTATCTGACAATAGTATTCTAGCATTTTCTCAATGATATATTTCTTTTTACGTTACGTTAATTATTAAGGTGCACGGTCAGATTTGCCTTGATATAAAGTCACCATATTCTTTGCTTAACCCTAATGCCCCAGTTGTTTTTTAGCAAGGAAAGAAGGAAGGAAGAAAGAAAGAAGTAGAAGAGAAAAAAAAGTTGCCAGGGTGTGATTTTGAACCCCGACCCCTCGGGTGCCAGAGACGTGCACTGGCCTACCTTGCCACTGGGGTGTAGCACCACATGACTGTTCGCATGACGATGCAGTTGCACCACGTGGGATACCTTCCTGTGCATATGCTTTGGACCCAAACTAATTTACAAGACCTCTTCTACATTGAAGCTGGCTTTCCCTTTTCAAGGGAATTTTTATTTGATGTTTGGTATGGTTAGGGTTAAAGAAACAAGCTAGAATATCTTAACTGAAGTGAGAATTGAACAAGTACCTTCTGAGTAAAAGAAATTGAATAAAACATACAAAACTAGCAATATCACCATATACGTGGGATGTGAGATGCCTCCGATTTTAGTGATTTAATTTGTCAAATATTTCCTAATTAGGCGACATAACTTTTATGACTAAAACTAATTTAGATCTGTTCCATACTTGGCATACTTTGGCACTATAAATTGTATCATCCATATACAAGGCTACATCAATTCAGAATGCAAAGTTACCAGCTTGTACCTAAAAAATTGCATGATTAACGATATATCGTTAAGACTACGTTTCTAAAATTATATGTCAAATTATGATTTACTATGTATCAAAATTATGCATAATTATCAACGCTCACCATTCAACCATTTCGAGTTGAGCTGAGCCGTCCTCAGAGGCGGTGAAGGCCCCAACGTTCTGTAAACGACAGGATCCCTGGCGGTGAAATCCATAACGGTGGCGCTGTATAGATCCCCTTGTTCTGTAATGAGTGACGTGGTGTTGTGTAGCGGATTGTAAGGACATCTTGCTATACCTGTTACTTCCCCGATCACGTTAGTTAGATTCGACCTCTGGAAGATAAAGAAAGATGAATCATGTTGGTTATAAATCAAAATTAGGAGAATCTGATATTATAAAATGTATTAATCATTTAATTACTTGAGTAGCTGTCTCATTGCCAACTATCATCTGTGGTACAATTCAATATTGCATCACAACTCATGAGGATCACAGACAACACTTTAAACTTATTGCAAACAACTTATTGCAAAAATTTCTACGTTTGATGTCAGTTGCATATTATCTTCATTATGCAAAGCACACATATTACAAAATATACCCCCCCCCCATCCAAACAGTTCCAAATTTCAAAGAAAAAAGAGTCCCACTTTTTCAAAATCAGCCCCCTCCCAAAAAAAAAAAAAAAAATCCTGGTTATGGGCCTGGCAGTTCCATTTGAATGTTATATTATACCTCTTATGCACAGTTTACATGGAGACTCTATTGCTGGAAATTTATTTCCAGCAAGGGAAAGTCCTCGTGTATATTGGTAATTTTGCCAGGCAATACCCCTGGACCTCTGACCTTTCATAGTTTCCTCAAAATAGAACCGGGGCTATTTTTTCAAGACAGTACTACTCTCTCCTGAGAGTTTCTCTGGAATGTTGATGGCTTTTACACACTTTTGTTATGTATTTACCTGGTTATGGTTTTATAGGTCACATAGGGGGGCCCCAGATATAGTTGATTGAGGTCACAATTGCTGGACTCTATGTCCCCATGTAAATTGCATCACCAGGGCAAGTCATCCATCAAAATAAAATTTATGGTTATTATGTAGGCAAGGGTAAAGTCTCCATGTAAATAGCGCTTTAAAAAGATTCAACCTGAATCTTCCACAGAAGGAGGGCGAGATCCAAAATCTGACCAAATAGTGTTGGTTAATGTGAAATTCATACTCCCTCTGTGGAATATACTTCCACAGAGGGAGTGTGAAATTTAAATGGATAAGCCCATAGTGAGTAATCTTTAAAATGATATTGACTGATGCTATAATCATAATGATCAATATTTAAGACAAATGACAGTTGCAAATTATCTTCATTATGCAAAGCACACACATGCCTGACATTTGACATTTTCTACAAACATTTCCACCTTCATTTTGAACTTCAGGTCAACAAACCCATGGCCATCTACCTTTAATACACCTTCAAAGTTTTTCCCTTAGCACTATCATCATCCTTGAAGTGCGCATCAGCTAGTCCAAATCTAAATGAATTTCCACATCTACCCCTCACAGCCATCTATCTCACTTGTGAGCTGTCAAAAATGCCACTACAATTTGCGCTCACTTCAAATAATGCAGAAATCATTATGCACCCTGTGTGTACTCTACTGTTATACAAGGTTCATGATTAATATTTAAAGAGTCGCCCCTGGAAACTTTTCAGACTGGGAACCAAAATGTAATAGTACTTTAAAGAGAATGGATCAAGTTAATAAATTTCTATTATTTTGTTTATGAGAAAGCATGCTGAGTTAAGTTGAGTTGAGATCAACAGATAGTATGCATAGCTCAGAAATGAGTTTTTGCGGTCTTTATTTATTTAGTGAATTTTAGTAACCTTAAACAGTGGAGTAGCCAAGAGGAGCAAGGGGGCAGCTTCCCCCTTAAAAGTCTTGCCCCTACTTGCCCGGGTATAGCCTTCCAATTAATGGAGTCACCTATCCAGGGTATTCATTCATTTCAACTGGAATGGCCAATTGACCAAACTTGCCCTACATTCTTTGATTTTTCCCCTCAGATTCATTTTCCCCCATGCCCCCGAAAAAAATACCTGGCGCCGCCACTGAATGACACATCCATAGCTCTTTCTCAATACATAAAATCTTCTCACAAAACCCCTCCGTTGAATTCTCTTACAGGACCACAATAACAAAAGCACACAATTGTCTCATAATGGCCAGCCAGACAATGCACATGAATGAACTGAATTTCCTCTATGACCTCAGAACATATTTTCATATTCTAGAGATCAAAAAATCCCCTGTGGGGTCAAGGGATTCCCACAGGTACATTACTCCCCACTTCCTTTTGGCCTTTGGACATAGACCCTTATTAAATGTTATTGCTTCCTATACAGTATGTGGTCATATCCAGAGTCTAGGTATGACTATCACTTCTAGTGCTTTCTGCCTTCCCTTTTAAAGGGATTTTTTTTAACTGCATGTGGACAACTGGACATGTCATGGACTCTATGCATGGATGCCCAGATGCAAGAAGTTCTTTGCAGTGGTGTAACTAGGGTCGGTAGCACCAGGGATGGTAGCACCCAAGGCAAGAAACAAAATTGGCGCCCCTACCCCCACCGAGAATATCTTAGATGCGGGGTGTGGAAATGACATCTCAGCATTATGATTTGGCAATTTGGTGCCCCCCTAATGGTAGTGCCGGGGCACGTTGTTCCCCCCCCTTGCCCCCCTAGTTACGCCACTGGTTGTTTGTTACTATTATGCCTTTACATCCTTCTCACATTCAACGGTTGAATTTGAGATGTGGCTAAGGCAATTTTGCATTAAATTCCTCCAGTCCTTCAAGTACTCCGATTTCCATTGTGCCCTTAGACCAAAATCGGCATTTCATTTATCCCAAAGACATCATCATATCTTCTAGCTTCTTCTTCTTAGGTAAGAACCGCCAGACACAAAATAAATCATTCCAAAGTGTGAAAGGTTGATTTTGCTGGGTGATTAGGCACTTGAAACTTGATTCTGAGTTTAGCGTCCACCGCCCGCGTTATGAATTTTGTGCCGCGTTTGAGATGTAAAATCTGAAAATAATTCATTATTTTGCAAATCAGAAAGAAAATTTGCTCTGCAAAATTTTTAAACCCCTTCAACAACTATAGAAAGCCTTGAGAACTATTAGATGAATCCATCTAAATATTAATTAGCATTAAAAATATACAGGTTTTTGACCCTTGCTCTATCCAATTATTTCAATTATACCTTTGGGATACCAGGGTAGACTGGAAGAAATTTCACTTTAGCCAAAATGTTTTTACCAGATGGACATTGTTGATGTTGTAAAAGACCTAGTTTTGACAAATTGGTGCCAAAAATTTATCTCATAATGTTCTGCATGATTGTTATTTTTGTATGATTCGACCCCCCACCCATTTCCCCCATCCTCAAATGTGTACGGAAAGGTTAGTACAAATTGGAGTGAAGAAGACTGGCATGGTATACTTTGGAATACATTTAGTTTGTTTTAAAACTTGAAAAACAAAAAGTAAGATAATTATACTTTTATAAATGTTTATGTGTGTTTGTGACATTATATTGCGACTGGCGATACCCAATTAGAATGAACAAAAGCGCATAAACATTGGTAAAAGGCCTCTGATAATGAAACCTTTGAAAATAATGAATAATGAAATAGTTGCCTCATTATGAGCTGGAAAAAATGGGACGCTAAACTCAACATCAAGTTTCAATAGCCTTATGTTATGTTTTCTAATGGCCATTTAAGTAACAATCTTTCATCACCAGGACTGAGGTCCCAAACCATGGACCCTACAGTCTATGCTATAACAAAGACAGCAGCCAGGTAATATCCTTTCACACATTGATTTAATATGGACTTATGACTTTGTCCCCCTAAAGGACAGGCTATGTTGAAATGTATGTCTCAACCCCTGCAGTACATTTCCTATCAAGTGAACAGACGTTTAATTGGTGCTTTTTTGAGTTGTTGAAATTCACACACACATTTGTAGGTTTTATAAAGTTTATTTGTAATGACTGAAGTTTTTCAGTTATATAGGCTTACAGGGAAGTTTACAGCTATACAATCCAATTTGCAGCTATACAATCATGACACTGAAATTAATTTGACAAATTAAGTTGATTTATAAGTAAAGTTTCATCAAAATCACCGCTTAACCACATTACGAATATATA
This sequence comes from Amphiura filiformis, assembly GCF_039555335.1. Lineage (NCBI taxonomy): Eukaryota > Metazoa > Echinodermata > Ophiuroidea > Amphilepidida > Amphiuridae > Amphiura > Amphiura filiformis. The sequence continues at coordinate 1,113,636 of NC_092647.1, read as the reverse complement.
CCTGTACATGACAGTTGTACAAATAAAGTTGATACGGTTAAAAATTTCATCAAAATCAACAGATGAACTTTCATGCTAGCATATCTTTGCAAATATACATGACAAAATTGCAAATATACATGACATGATATATCTGTACATTTTCCAAACAATGTTCAACAAAATTGTGATATGACTTGATTCTTGAAAGCAGCATTTTTTATGATAAGTCCTTCACCCTACTTCCCAAATATCTTAAAAACCTAATAGTCCACTATCATGCTTAATAAAACCAAGTCAAGATAAATCTTACATAATTTTGCTCTAAAAATCCCCTTTTCTAATGAGAAACGCTTCAATCTCATACTTTATAAATATTTCAATATTCCCCTAAATATCATATTCTAATGATAACTATATCCTAGTTTAAGACTTAAGTAATCCTAGCTCATCCAGCAGAAATCATAAAGTGGCACTCATCCCAACTTGTGTTGCTTTTAGTGCTTCCAAAATCATTGAAAGCTCAAATTTCCAATAATTTTAGCTATGAATTTTCCATTCCACTTCTGTTTCTGAAAGTGTGGGGAAAAAAAAGAAAAGTGCTATTTGCTGATTGCTTATAACCTGGAGCGGTAATTTCCAAGACTGAAAGTGAAAGTGGATTGCATAACAAGTCCTTCAGAGAAAGGAAAAGACAGGAAGATTTGGATGCTCTTGTAAGTGAGATTTTCCTTTTTTTGTGAAGAATTTGGTAATTTTATGCTTTTGGAATATCATATTTGTTCTTGTTGCTCGATAAGTTGTTAACAAAAACTGCTTTCAGCCTCACAGATATTTAATATTTAAACTATTTAAAAAATGCTAAATTTAGCAAAAAAAGTACTATTGGTTCAAGTTCATCAAGAAGTCAACAAAAGCGAAGACATCTATATAATCAATTGTCACGAAGCATAAGATGGCTTTTTATTTCTTCCGACTGAATGCCGTCAGAGCTGTCGCTGATTTTATCAGTTTAATGATAAAAATCAATGTAAATGCTAACCCTCTACATCCTTCCTTCATGTTAAGCTTCAAATCCAATTTACTGCACATAAATGACATCATTTTCATTCGTCTATGATTTGAACCGACTGCTCCTGCTATGCACAACATCCTGTTGAATTCCTCTCCTTAAGCCGGACCGGGAAAATGGACAGCAAAAAAAATGAAGACCATAAAGTTGTAAGGATTTGAAACTATCAATAGCAGATATATCAGACGTGTCATTTGAGGTTATGTTTGACATTATTCATGACACTGATAGGTTAATTTTTACAAGGAAACAGTTCGGTCCGGAGTTTGGTCTTGGTTGGAATCCTGTCTTCCTATCCAATGGATGCTAAAATGACTTTTCAAAAAAATTCAAATTTTTATGAATTCTTGAAAATTTTGCATCAACTTTTATATTTTGACATAAAAATTTTCCCAGTCTCATGGAAAACCCCCTTTTTTGTTTTGATTTTCCCCAGTCTCCAAAAGACCCCAATTTTTTTTTGTGGGGGGGGGCCTTATCACTGAAAGACCCCCTTTGTTTGGTGTCTAGGCTCTCACCAAAAGACCCCTAGTTTTGAACTTCTGTCCACACAAAATTTCGCTACATGCCTTTAATATTAAACAGGAGGTTAAATCCATCATTGCATAAACAAATGAAAATTTGACAACTTACTTGTGAAAATCTACTATTTTTACAATATGACATTTCATAATGCTGCTAAAACACACACAAAATCTAAGGCTTTGTGCTCAAATATTTATATAATTCAATATCATATGACAGTCACTCCTTCGTCAAAAGAGTGGGAATTTGACAACTTTTTATTTCTACGATGAAAACTAGATGAATTTTTTTCTTCTTATTTCTGCAAAAAAATTCAACAAAGTTGTCAGTTCATATTAACACGAATCACTTGATTTCCTCTTGAAATTGGGGAAATGCCAGCGAAAAAAATCATTATTACTGAAATTTTGCCGTGGCAACGGTGGCAGCCATATTGACTTGGCTGTCAATTAATTATTTAATTGGCAAATTGATTATCTCTCGGGGCAGAATAAATATGTGAAAAATTGATTGATTTTGATTACTCAAACTCCCTTTTCCTGATTTATTTGACAATTTATTGGATTCTGGATTTATTTAAAAACTGAGGAAATGTAGCGACAAAGTTGGATTTAATTAAATTTCTGGATTAATATTTTTCTTTCTCTGTTACAATTGCAACTTAGTTCATGGCACCACCCACTCAGTGAATGCAAGCATACTCATGTTGAGAATTCAAACAAGTTTGCAGCTTTTTCTTTGTTAATATACATTGTATGTGAAAATCTTTCAATATTTGCCAGTATAGCTTTTACCTTGAGAGAGTAACGCTTCATATTTTCCGAATATTTCATTATTAAATCAAAATAGGAAGCAAAGATGTCAAACCAAAGATAGTTGTAAAGGTGTGTGGATCAGCCTTCAAATTCCTATTTATTCCTAAAATTCTATGGGCATTCCAACTAAGAATTTGAAATGTCCCAAAACCCAGAGCTGGAAGAAGTAGCTGGGGAATCCAGGAAGATCCTTTCCTGGAAATTAGGATATTTGGAAGGAAAATTGAATTTGCTTTCCCAAAAACAGAGATATGTGGGAAATTGTGGAAAAATGTTGCTGCTATAGTGTCTGTGGGAAATTTGGCTCATCTTTGCAGACTGAACATTGTTAACATTCTGCTCTACCCAATGTCTAAATAAAAATTCCTTTAAAAAAGGAATGTGGCGCCCAATGTGAGCTGGACGGGATATGGTGAATTCCATGGTGATTAGATTTGGTATTATAATGATTTTTTAGGGAAGAGTAGAAGATGATCAAATACGAGAGAAATGCTTCATGGAATGAAGCTTTGTGTCAATTTTGATTATGTGGGGTGGGAGTTCTGTTTTGGGGGCCGTTGTAGTGAGGATATTGCTTTGGATATTGAATATTGTTGAATTTCGTTATCAGGGCCTAGGGTATATGATGGATAACTAGAAGACACAAATAAGTAAGCTTCCCCTAGTCATCTATACACTCATTCTTGTCACACATTTAATTTCGACAAAGTCATGTAAACGTAATTTCGCTTTTTCACCCGACCTCCGTCCAGAAACAATCCTGAAATGTTGAAAACTTGGGGTCGGCGCACTCATGCCAGTTTATAAGGTATAGGCTACTCTGTGTCTTTTGTAGCCAACCATGTGGCTAAGAGAGGCTAGGAAATACTTAAACTAATACAAAACAATCATACCCTCCTTTCATATCAAACAATACCAAGAAATTGACAGGCCTGTTAAATCAAGGGTAAGATCGATCGTTATTCTTCATGAAACGGGCACAGCCCATTTTTATGTTATTAATTCTGCTAAAAATTAATTAATAAATAACAAAATTACGCCATAATTATGACTTTAAGTCGGCCATAGAACTCTATTTTAAACAGACAAAATAGCCATTGGGGTTTCTTTCACTTTACCTTGCTAGGAACCCTTCCCAGCAGTTAGGCATATTACAATAAATATTATTTTTGCAAATAAACTTCTGACCTTCAACACAGTCATGTCTTCCAAATTTATTCCTTTCTCTGCTGACCAGGATTGATTTTCGTTAATTAATGTTTTGTTTTTTATCAGAGATAGTCACCACAAAGATACTGAGCTGTATTCAAGCACATAAACCATTAGTGATTTCATGTTTGGACAGTGGATGTGTTGGTCAACTATAATTAATTGGTGTTGGTTTAAGGATTAGATGCACTGTGTGCAATCACTATATTATCAATAACCTCAATTAAACAATCATAGTGCAAAATTTGACCTTAATTTGCAAAGTATGAGTTTTTGTACTCACATTTTCAAAGGTCATTCAATGAATGCACAAATGTATTGGGGTTAAAGAACTGTGCCCTGATAGATGAGCATGTTGTAGATTCTTCACACTGTAAACAACTAGTTCATGTGCAAACATGTTCAAAACATACATAATTAGAATGGTCAAATGTCACCGTCTATCGGGTTCTAAGAGGCGGTAAACTGGTTTAAACCATACAAAGGTCACGGGTTATTTGGTGTTTTTATAAGTCCATTAATTTTGTATTTTAAACAAAGAATATACACACATCATTTTATCCCGTGCATATCAGAAAACAATAATAAACTAGAGATAATTTGCGCTCACAGAGCGCAGACAATCGCAAGTCAAGTAACCTTTTAATGACCTTTTGACCTGACCTTTGACCTTAATGTTTCCTGAGGTTTGTTGTCACCGAAATTGAGCCCCATACCCCTTACAGAAAATGAAATTACGGTATAAGATTTGACCCCAGATAACCTTTGACCTGACCCCTGCAAATTGTTCCAACATATTCCCCCTGGTCATTAAGTTTGTTGTCACTGAGTTTGAGCCTTGTACCCCTTACAGATGTCCAAAAAATGCATTTCTAAAATTTGACCTCTGCATGACCTTTGACCTGACCCCTGCAAAATGTTCCCCTGGTCATGAGATTTGTTGTCACTGAGTTTGAGCCCCATACCCCTTACAGATGTCCAGAAAAGGAAATTATAATATTTGACCCCAGATAACCTTTGACCTGACCCCTGCAAAGTGTTCCAAAATATTCCCCTGGTCATTAAGTTTGTTGTCACAGAGTTTGAGTCCCGTATCCCTTACAGATGTACAGAAAATGCATTTCTAAAATTTGACCTCTGTATGACCTTTGACCTGACCCCTGTAAAATGTTCCCCAGGTCATGAGATTTGTTGTCACCGAGTTTGAGCCCCATACTATTTACGGATGTTGAGATAATGCAATTGTACCCATGATCATACTCTTAAAAGATTTTACCCCTTTAATGACCTTTGACCCCAATTCTTTGTACAACTTTTAGACACTGGCTAAAGGTGATGCAGGTATGCAAGTGACGACATTGTGTTATGTAATTTGTGGAAGAAGAAGCATTTTAGTGAAAATCACATTTTGGCCATAATGACCTTTGGATGACCTTTGACCCCGAGTTGGTCATGTAACATTTGTCCCCCCACCCAATGGTCCTTGTGACCAAATATGGTCACATTGGCTTAAAGCATATGGCTACGATGGGTCATTAAAAGTTTGACAGAAGAAAGAAAGAAAGAAGAACTGACCAAAAACAGAACACTCGCAAATTGGAAATTTGCGATTGTAAATAAAATCCTAGCATATTGTGGTTTTATTTCTGAGCTGGGCATAATTTTAGCAAAACAATTAAGGAGTAAATCTAGCAAGAGTGAAATTAGAAGCTATTCACAAAGTACATGCCTATATGTGGCCCCTCCGTAGAGGGCGCCACAAAAATGTCACAAACTTCAAGCTCTTCTCCAGTCCAAACAAGTGGCATGGAGAGAATTCACTAAATATTCAATTGGTACATCAGATTCATTCCGGAAACTATTGAATGCACAATGTTTATGCTTCCAGGCTTGGAAAAAAGGGAAAATTCAGGAATCTCATTCCTGGGAAATTTGGTAACCTGAAGAGAAATTGTGTTTTTTCGGATAAAAAAATATGTAAGAAATGGTGGGAAATGCTGAAAAGTTGGAGGGGAATTTTTCTACATTCCAGGAAAATGAACATATTTTGTTGCTCATCTATAAGTAACAGTGTTTTTTTTTCCTTTAAAAACAATAGAGCCAGAAAATTTTGGCCTGATGCTCCCAAAATTGTGCTCTTACTATAAAAGACCATTTTTTCCTATTCTTCTTTTTACTACACTTCCTCCAAGATTTGCAACCTTCTCGGAGTCCTTAGTCTATTGAACAAACTTTGAGCTCATCTTTGCAGACATCCAGGTATATCATTCACCAATATTAAGTTGCAGGAGTGCATCTGTGTCTATTGTATTCAATGAAGCTCAATTGCTATCAACGCAATATCTTCGCCAGCTTTTAATCTTCCTACATCTTGTACATACAGGTGTTATGGCTGGTGTTACACCTAAAATCTATAACAAGACACTGCAAACTTTATCTCTCCTCTCTACGAGACCCATATTAAAACCCGCACCACGTAGTCGGGCCCTCCAGGCACCAGTCAGAGCATTTATCAGTTAGTGTGAGTGCATTACATAGCATGAGGTCCATCATGGATTGTGAATGCCACCTAAAAAACTACCGACTTGTTACATGCATTGTACCGTCAATTTCCTTTTATGGCACTTTGGCCGTGTTAAAGTGACTGACCAAATGACCAGTTATATGTGGCTCGAGGGTGAGATTTGATGGCTATCAGGTCGAGAGCGTGAGTATACTGGCGGCACTTTTTTATGGCCTTGATACCGGGGATTCCCATCAAATCTGGAAAGGTGTGATTTGACTAAAATGCGCACTCTAAGTAACCTTTTCATTCTGATATATCCTCTAAGGTTTCCAAAAAAGTAATGTTTCCAAATAAGTATTGATAGCAGAAATTGGTGTCGATTAAGTTATTGCACAAAAACTGGTTGCAAAGCTGGTACAACAATGTAAATTCACATAATATAATACCTACTTTGTGCCCCTTCCTTGCCCCATTCCCTCTTCATTTTAATTAAGCTCTCTGTCATTCACACCAGCACGTGAGGTGTTAACACAGTTAAGGCCAACTAGCAGTCCGATTAATCGTCATATGCAAAGGTGTAACAAGAACGTTGTTGAAGCTTACAAACCCTAGATGAGTGAGTCTCGGCTGGCTTGACTTAAAAGTCCGGCCGCAAGTTTATTGATGTATGAAGGGAATGGCAAGCTCTCATGCTTATGATTTGTACATGGAAAATCCTGATGCTGCTGATAAGCTGGCTACTGTGTGTGAATCATGATCATGTTCTTAATACTTTCAGGTCAATTATGATCAGGCCCGTAGCCAGGATTTATTTTGGGGGGGTGCTGATTTTGAAAAAAGTGGACCTTTTTTCCAAATTTGGACCTTGTTGGACTGGTGGGGGCGATTTTGGACATTTTTGGACCAAAAAGGCATAAAAAACCTCTATTTTTTCACTCGCTACGCTCGCAAATGCGACTTTTTGGGTCAAAAAAGTGGACTTTTTGGGTCATTGGCATTTTTAGGGGGTGCGTCGCACCCCCCTGGCTACGGGCCTGATTATGATGAGATTAGAATAGAAACCTACACTGGATTCCAGTTTTGATTTTTTTAAAAACATATAAAATATTCATAACCTCATTAATAAACGCGATGCGTGCGATCCAATCATATTTTATTATTTGTGAAAACGCTTAACGCAAATCGAGGTCATTAATATCTCACAATTGACCATAAAATGCGTAATTGTTCCAATGTCGCACACAATTGACTTCTGCGTGCGCCGTATTATGCGTCTACCGAACTGCGCGCGCGCGGGCTGCCATAGTTGGATTGCGCGCTACCATATTTGCACAGATTCTGATACGCACTTTTGTTATTGGTCGTTTTGTTTTAGCATAATCGATTTTGGGAAAGGGAAGATGTAAACATTGTTTATTTTTACAAACCTTTGAGGAAAATTTTGTGTTATTTTGTAAAGATAAAAGATCAAAGTGACGGTTATGAATGAGGTTAATAACTTTGCATCTGTTATATGTCGGGCATTGTGAAAAATCTAAACATTTTGCTTTGGTTCCAAAGGCAAAATGTTTAGATTTTTCACAATGCCCTCCAAATAACCGATCAAGTAGTTATTAACCTCTAAATAACAACTTCATTTCATTTAGTCATGAAAAAAATTATAGTTCTCTATCGGTAGCATTTTCGCACTTTTTGACAAATCAAGTACCCTTTTTTCTAGGCCAAGTGTGGTATATGGATGGGTTCTTTTTTCAAAACTCAATTTTTTGGGAAAATAGCCAAATTTTGTCTCATTGTAGCCAAAAATTTTGAAATTTCACCAAAAGTTTTGAGAAAACTTGTAAAAATTGAGACAATTTGTGTTAAATTTGGCCAAATTTTGGTATATCGATGGGTCCAAATTTCTGGAAAAATTGGTATATTGATGGGTCTACTTTCAAATTCCCAGAGGCACACCCCTACCCAAACCAAACTTGAGTACCCCCCAGGACTGGACACTAATCATTGTGTCATTGCAACACCATAAATAACTAAACTTGTGACAAACATTGTCCACCCCTCTCCCCAAAAAGGGGGGGAGGGAGATGAGACACCTTTATTTTACTCATGAAATAGTTATGTATCATAAGACACTAGCCATTATTTCCCATTGCAACACCATAAATAATGACACTTGCGACAAGTGTCGTCTAATTCCGTCATACCTATGAACCATGTCTGAACCACAGCTCTGTTTTTTCCAGTTAATCAATGAAGCAATCTAATTGGGCAATTAGTATTTGATTCGTAAATGAAGTCCAGTCAAACAGTGCCAACTTGTTCCTCTTTTTGTTTGCTTATTTTACTCAATTGTTCCAGGAACAATAGATGGAATCACATGTGACCTTTACATTAAACACAGACTGTCTCCATTCTTGTAGATTTTTCAAATTAAATGTCTACCAGACTTGTGATGTAGTTATGTCAATTATAACATTTAAGGTAACGGAGGCGACAAATTTTAAATAAATTAAAATGTACTTTTTTCCTTCAAAAAATGAGCTATGCATGCACACCGGTAGTGTGCAATACATTCCTGGAATATATTTAAATTTTTGGAACAATGGCTAGAGTTAAATATGTTTTATCCCTACAAACCGCAGGCTCTGAAAACAATCCGACGAGCTCCAAATTATTCCAAGTTTGACTTATATTGAAAAAACTCTTTACGAAAGAGGCTCAGAGTTAAAGCATTCTACACATCCCAAATTGTGCTGAGTTTGACAAAAATCAAACAACTCTTTCCGCTGGTTTCAGTCATTTCACCAATACCTTTCTCTGCCTCTGTTCTAGCACCCTACAAAAGTTTGCATTGTACCGGAGGCAGGTACAATGTAATGTAATCTGGCCAGGAATCTTCTGAAAGTGTGATCAGAACCCAAGATACATCTAAAACCCATTTCACTAAATCTTGATTGGAAACAGATAGCGTTATACAGGCCTCCGGTTAGTACCAGTCTCTTATTGCCAAAAAGGCTGTAACTATCACTTCCCTTTTATAAGAAATACTTTTTCATGGCTTTGGTTTGCCATAGTGTTACTATGTAATGTTCACAGGGAACATGGGAGTATCCAACATGACAATACTTGATATACAGTATAGAAGATGTAGTACATGTTAAACCATATGACGTGAAAAAGCGGGAATATGTAGGATACAGATAACCAAAGGAAGTAAGATATGTAACAAGTTGATGCAACTTACATTCTTTTACCGTGAAACTGGACAATAATATTGGTTGAGGCGTAACTTGGTAAAGCCGTACTTGGATTTCATACTTCAGTGTTACCTAGCACAAACTCTTAGAAAGTTTTCTTTGAAAAAGTAATGAATAAGTTCAAACCGAGTATCATAAGCTTGGATAACATGGCCTAGCTCAACAAGTTGATTTAAAAAGTACTAAAAGATGTATTAACTTAGTACACTGCTCAAGGGGGAATTTCAAAATGGCCGACACCAGGCGGGCCATATTTTCTTTGTGATTTTTATTTTGATATGATTCATACCATTTTATACTGATTAAATTTTATCGTCTAATTTTCATTTGGGAGGCAATGTAAACCGCCCCTCCAATAACAATCATTACGAATCATAATTATAATTTGAAATAAATTACCGAGTATATCTGCCCCTTGGAGTGCAATTCAGTATGGTCATTATGTGTGTTGCCGGGTTTTTTTTCTCATAAAGCAAATTTTATTTACCTTTCTCCAGGTGCAAAGTGGTGAAAAAGCATTGGTTCCACAGCTAAAGATGTGATCTTGGTGAATTAATAATACCCTGATATAGTTGCAGCAATTTTCCTGTAAAAATAAAAAAACAAAATGCACAATATAATTATTTTTAAATTCACAAGTAGCCATTTGACCAGGTTACCTGTACTTTGAATCTTTTGTACAAAACAGTAACACACAAAGTTAGCAGTAAGTGGCCTCTTGCCCAGGCCCATAAGTTGAAACCAGTTTCATTGGCAAGTTTCTCCTTGTCAAGTACAAAACATCACATCATTTTATTCATGTCATATGTTTGCGCATTTCAACCATAAACATTTCCAAATATTTTTAGTAAACATCCATGCATCAGACAAAATCACTAAATCATCAAAAAATCTGTTTTTAATGAGTCAAAAGGGAAACTCAAATGTCAGTGAAAAATATTGAGTGATGGGTGGAAGATGACATTGTTTTTCTCCTTTACCCCCTTGGGAAACAAGTAACTTTTTTAACATAAGACGTTCACATGGTATACTAAATCTAAAGATTCCTCTGCCTTGATAATGCATTTTTATACCAGAGAATAGAGATGTGTGAGATATTTTTACACCAAGGTTTGGATTTGCAGGGACCATTTCAATTTCAGGGCCCTGAGTATGATTGGGTTCATGGTCCGTCCTGTGTTCAAAATAAGGAAAATAATGTGGTTGTCGCACAGCTAACCAGGTAGCAAACTGATTTCTGCTTGTCCACACATTGGGGAGTCTCTTTTGTTTTGAGATCTGTGGTTGTCCGCAAGCCAACTGCAGCATTATTTTAGGTTGTCCGCCATGTGTTTTGGTTGTCTCAGGCAAACGGACAACCGTTATTTCCAATGCTGGTCCCATTCAACATTGAAATAATGAACCAAATAAAGAAAAGCGGTGGATGAAGGTGGACGTGGGCTGGGGCTGAGGAAAACTGGGAAGAAACAAAAGCTGACAGCAATTGTTTCAAACTTTCAAAGCTTGAGTGCATCTCCACAAAACAAAACCTTTAGATTTCAAACATGTTGCATGATGTGGAAATGGCTATAAAAGTTGTCTGAAGGAAAGCGAGCTGCCATTTAACCTCATTTCTAAGGGATAAAAAACTCATGTTTGTCACTCTAAATATGTTACAAATCCCAGTACAAATCCCAGTTATCCTTTTGTTTGTCTTGTATAAAACTTGCTACTGTGCAGGTCATAGTCTGGACATCTGCTATACATAAGGAGAGTACATGTCCCCATTCCACATGCACAACTAGAAACATACAGACAAACAACGATATAAAACTTGTGCAATCTCAGACAATCTAGTCGGCTTTGGATAAAGATGACTTCACATTATAAGCTTACTTCAAATCAAATTCAATAGCCTCAACCACCACCACTGCCGTTTACTCAACACCCCACCATGTTGATTTTGACAACTGTGTCTGTATTGGTAATCCGTCTTAATATTTTAACATTTCCTCCATACATTTCCTGTGCAATTATCCGCTGCATGCAAGTAAGATATATCGCTTAAACCCGCCACCACCAAGCCGATTGCACGCAATCATCCCGGACATTTCAAATACACTAGCAAATAAACTCTGAAAGCTTAATGTTTTCACAGAAGCTAAATCGTGCAATTTATTTCGCTATCAACTTTAAGGGGACAAAAAGCAGCTGTGACCTCTTTTCTCCCTGAAAGCTTTTTAAATCTCACATTTTGAAAATGGTCACTAGTTTGCATTTGGTTGTATTTACTTTAAATTTTATTTGCAGAAAGCTGAATACACACATAGGTCTTGTACGAAATATGAAATCATTTAAAATTTAACGACATGTTTTGACGTTCTTGAGCAAGTCTTAAATTTCAGTGAAAGAAAATGTTTTAATATTTTCATCTGTCATGTCTGTATAGCTCATAACTGCACAACCCCCTTAATTGCAATTGTTGTAACATGCATGACATATATCAGACAAAATAGATGATAACCATTAAAGTGCTTTGAACTTCCAATAAAATGCAAATAAATGAACAAAACTGTCAATCATGGACCCTTAAGCATATTGGGCTATTCAGTTGAAATCCATACACCCACTATGGAAGACATGACTTTAATCTCGCACATAGGTGTCATGTCTTCCATAGGGGGTGTATGGATTTCAACTGGAATGGCCAATTTTGGAGCAGACGACACTAAATAGGTAACCCATTTGAAATTCACACTCCCTGTGTGGGAGATTAATGTCATGTCTTCCATAGGGGGTGTATGGATTTCAACTGGAAGTGCCCATTGTCACTGATCTGTAGCCAATAAAATAGATTATATTTGAACAAGGATACATATGTTTGGTGTTCATATCCCGATTTGTGTCAAACAATTCAACCAAATATATCCATAAAAATCAACAAAACCATGCCACAAATCCAAGAATGTCAACAAAACCATCAAAGAAAATAATAAAAATCCACAAAACCACAAAACCACAAGACAAAATAAACAAATTGATGGGTGCCTTTTTACTGGTATTATATTTGAACAGGTAGTACATTGACATTATGGTGCAACACAGTTGCATTTTCACCTGAATCACTGGGTGCAATCATTGAAAAGTACTAGAAATTCCTGAATAAACTATCGAAAATTGAAAATTTGAAAAATCACCAAATTTTTCTCTTAACTACTGACTTCTATGGGTAGGAAAGGGTCAAAAATCACAGTGAACATTGCACTGATAAATCGAAATTAAGACAAAATACGAAGGCTTAACTTTTGCACATAAATGAAATTCAACAACGAGTATAAATTTCACCGAAATTATGAATGATGCATATATGTTAGGTATCTACAACTTTTGGCTGCAAAATTTTTTCGATTCGATTCAATTTTGAAATGTAATTTTCATCACAAGTACCAATGATCAGTTTCCAATATGTTTACAGTCCATCTCTTGATTTGCAGTTGATTACCTTTGCATTATTCACACTATTTTTTCAAAAATATCACTCACACTCATCAAAAAGCAATTCTAGATGGCTGTCAATAAATGAGTTCAATAAGTGATAGGGTAAAGTTAGCTTTGCCCCCCTTTTACAACCAAAATTATGAAAATATATTTCCTTTTGCAGCAATTTTGGACAAAATGTGTTGATTTAGCCCCCTGAAATATACTTTTCCCTCATACTACCCCCCCCCTTTTCAAAATCTTGTTTGCCTCCTCCTTTAAGCTGAACAATTGTAACAGACATAATTATACAAATGTACAATCACTGCATCATGGAATGCTTTCAAGCATTATTAAAAACATGTTTTCTATTTTTAAGGGGATATAACTGTCTATTCATGTTTGTCAGGAACTATACTGAGTTGATTTTCTTGCTGTTTTCAGTTAAAAGATTTGCATTCAATGTGAAACAATTGTAGGAAAGTTGAAATTGAATAATATTGTCAATGTCTTATCTGACTCATGATGCCAATTCCCATATCACATGATAGTCCTTACTGTACACCAAACTTGAGAGACAGTTCCTGACTTTCCCAGACAATGACCACCATCTCATCCATGACATCACCAACCCTAAGGAGATGTTCCCGACACATAACTTCCTCCCATCCTATATAACCCAGTCCCAGGGACCCAATCAAACAGCCCATCAAAAATCAAGACAATTGCCCTGGCTTCAAAGTTATCCAACTTGGAGAAGATCTTACTAACTTAGCCACAGGCAAACCTTTCAAGTTCAACAAACCAAAGAAAGTTAAATTGCAGGTCAAGATAAGCTTTTGACAGTACCGAGAACCACAATAAAACGATTTAGTTTGAGATCCCGTAGAGACACACTACAATAGCTGGCCTACCCCCAAGTTAATTTTATACCCCATCCCAAACTTGTACTTTTGCCTCTAGTAGGTTGACAGTTTTACCGGAGTGCAAACTTTGTGATGGACAGGCCAAAGAATATCTTTGTGTTGGTTTTATCCCTGTGGTTAAGGTTGGGTCATGAATTTATGGAACCAGATATGAGATTTAAGATGGGGTTTGGAATGCCCCTTTTCAATTCTTAGAAGTCAGTGATGTCACTGCACTTAAGCTTCACAAATATTTAGAATAATGCAACCCATTTTGTTCACAAATTGTGTTTTATATGGGTTCAGCTCTTTGCAAATAAGCATACTGGAAAAAAAATAAAAAATCCCTTTCCTTTCTGGGCTGATTTTGTCTAAATATCATCCACATTTGTATCATATAAAATAAGAATAAATCGAAAACTGATCATACTTATTGACACTCATATGATGATATTTACATTGTCAGTCCAGTCTCTAGGAAATATCCTAGCTTTTACGGATTCCCAAGACATCAAAAGCCACATAACATAATCTACATTATTGAAGTGAAAGCAGAGCAAAACTGATTTCCCAAATTGCTGAATATCCACCTAGTTTCCACAAATGTCCATCCACTTGAATCACAGCAAACAAATAACACAGATATACAAAATCCATCACTTATACCTCCCATGGTAACAGACAGTATTTGCCTCTTCACATACTACTTTTTCACTTGGGATGACAGATTTTGGCTCTTTCATTTAAAATCCACACTCCAGGTCCGCTCTCCCCCTGTGGAAGATTTAGTTTAAGTCTCCGACAGAAGGAGTATGGGGTTTGAATAGAAAAGAAAACAAGTGACATCATTGTAGGATGTAACATGTAAGGGAAGAAGCATTTTGAAATTTGTTGCCAGAAGAAGAAGAAGAAAGAAAGATCCGGTAGCATTTCAAGACCTAGCCCGTGTCCTGGCTAGATAATTGGGCAACTTTCATTTGAAATACTTGTGCAAAATAGAGGTAAAGCCATTTATCATGTCTATGGGGGAGTATTGGTTTCAAAATAATCAACCCTAGTCAATTCCATTTGAAAAACCATACTCCTTCTGTGCAAGACTTTTCTTACATCTTCCACAGGGGGAAGGCGGATTTTAAAGGGAACAGCACATTGCTATCTAATTGGACAGGGCAATTGTCGATCATTATGCCATGCAACAATGACAAATGTCCCATTCTCTTCACCTATCAGAAATTTCTATAGCATGACTTGGGTGGATCTTTTCCTCCTATAGGATTTACACTTTTCCTTAACCCAAGTCTTTTGTCTTAGAACAACCCTTATCACATCATCAGCACCATTCATATCAACACAAAACAATTGCAATTTGTATTTAAGACTTGACACAAGAAATGGATTAGTCACGCTCAAGAAACTTTCTTCTGGTCTGTGATTGGTTGAATAACAAAGGCTAGACCATGTAATCTGGTTGGCTTAGAGTCAATAAATCAACTTTTGTCCAATCAGTGACTGTCACAGAGTGGTTCATAGAGGAAGTTATGCTACTGTCTATGAGCGTGTTTCTACAGGCGCACCGCTAAGTTACCGCTAAATGGATAACGCTATCTTACCGTTATCTTACCGTTTAACCTGCTGTTTCCACAGACAGGTTTTTGACGTTGGCGTGTTCATACCGTTTAATCTGAATGACAAACATGTTTTAAAAGTGTATTTTGTACGGTAGTATGGCCAGAATATTGCATCGTAGGCCTAGAATTAATGCTAGAATGGATTGTTTAAGGTTAGCCGAGAGTTTTTCATGCGCTTGATTTCAGAGGGGCGTAAGTTCATAACAGAAACAGCCATGCAGAAAATGAACAAGCGTGCATCGGGACGTGAAGGCCTACTTACAATAGAATATCGATCCACGGTCAAGACATGAAAAGGCTATGAAACTTGGCTTAGCTCGTGCCCGGAGCTCGGATGCCGGGGTGGCACAAGCCGTTTGCAATTTTCACAAGGATTTTATAAATTTTAAAATTGATTGGGGCACTTCGTCAAGCTACGCCCTGGAAAATGTGTCGATTATGAAGTTATAGCCTTGATATCTTTGATGAAATCAATGCTGCTATTAACCTGATTACAATGTAGGCCTAAGGGTAGGCAACAACAACAATATCAAAAAGCAATTATTTGTAAATCGAATTTGGGATTAAAATCAACTATGAATTATATAAAGTGAAAAACAATCCATCACGATTCACTGCACTCAGCGAATCAATCAAATAAAACTAAAAAGAAAGGAGCAAGAAAGAATAAAGAAATAGAGAAAAAGAGAAAGAAAGAGAGAGAAAGAAAATGAACGAAAAAGAAAGAAAGAAAGAAAGAAAGAAAGAAATGAAAAAAAAAAAGAAATGAAAAAAGAAAGGAGAAAGAAAAGAGGAAAGAAAGGAAGTAACAAGAGCACCAATGGCGCTGTGGCTCTGTGCTTTTTTGAATGTGAAAGTAATTGCAGTCGAATGTGCAACAGGTGAAATCATGTACATTGTATGTGCCAGATCACATGCAATCATACATCTTGCTGGTTGGTAGCTATATCTTATTTGCAGAGCATAATACATCCATCAATAAGTTTCATATCCACATGAGGTTTTAGTAATTTGACCACAGATGACCCCTGAGTGACCTTGGATGACCCCAAAATGACATTCAAAAATTTGGCTTGAAATGTTGACTGTACCCACCAAGTTTCATGCCCATGCGAGTTTTTAGTAACTTAACCTCAGATGACCCCTGGGTGACCTCGGATGACCCCGAAAAGACCTTCCAAAAATTTGACTCTAAATGTTGACTGTACCCACAAAGTTTCATGCCCATACAACAGTTTTTATTAATTTGACCTCAGATGACCCCTTGGTGACCTCAGATGACCCCGAAATAACCGTCTGAAAATTTGACTCTAAATGTTAAGTGTACCCACCAAGTTTCATGCCCATACAAGTTTTTAGTAATTTGACCTCAGGTGACCCCTTGGTGACCTCGGATGACCCCGAAATGACCGTCCGATAATTTGACTCTAAATGTTGACTGTACCCACCAAGTTTCATGCCCCTACGACAGTTTTTAGTAATTTGACCTCAGATGACCCCTTGGTGACCTTGGATGACCCCGAAATTACCTTCCGAAACTTTGACTCTAAATGTTGACTGTACCCACCAAGTTTCATGCCCATACGAGTTTTTAGAAAGTTGACCTCAGATGACCCCTTGTGAGCTCAGATGACCCCGAAATAACCGTCCGAAAATTTGACTCATAATGTTAAGTGTATCCATCAAGTTTCATGCTCATACGACAGTTTTTAGTAATTTGACCTCGGATGACCCCTAAGTGACCTCGGATGACCCCAAAATGACCGTCAGAAAATTTGACTCTAAATGTTAACTGTACCCACCAAGTTTCATGCCCATACAACAGTTTTTAGTAAACCTCAGATGACCCCTTGGTGACCTCAGATGACCGCGAAAAACCGTCTGAAAATTTGACTCTAAATGTTAAGTGTACCCACCAAGTTTCATGCCCATACAAGTTTTTAGTAATTTGACCTCAGGTGACCCCTTGGTGACCTCGGATGACCCCGAAATGACCGTCCGATAATTTGACTCTAAATGTTGACTGTACCCACCAAGTTTCATGCCCATACGACAGTTTTTAGTAATTTGACCTCGGATGACCCCTAAGTGACCTCGGATGACCCCAAAATGACCGTCAGAAAATTTGACTCTAAATGTTAACTGTACCCACCAAGTTTCATGCCCATACCACAGTTTTTAGTAATTTGACCTTAGATGACCCCTGGATGACCTCGAGTGACCTTCACCCACTAACCAATACAAACTTGTTCTGTCTGGGGTCAAGATGCACCCGCCCACCAAGTTGGAAGAACGTGCGACCCCTAGTCTCCGAGAAAAAAGGTTTTTGCATATTATGCATAAATTATGCAAATTAGGTAGGTAATTACCATATTTTGCGCTGAAAATCGAATCAGGTCGAGATCCTCTGGTCATGCTACCCCCACCACGTTTCATCATCATAGGGCTTAGCATTCTTACGGATCCCCAGAAACAGCTTCACAAGGCGGATTTCTTCAGATTTCCAACCATTTTGTAGAAGCGCCCGCATAAATTATGCAAGTTAACAACTAAATGCGCATACTTTTCGCCAAAAACTAATCAGGTGATCAGCAGGTGTGTATCATTCCTGTCACAAGGTTTCGTTACCATGCACCGCTATCAATTTGCGCTGATATTCGCATAAATTATGCAAATTAGCTATGTTAATTTGCATATTTTCACCGAAAACATGTGATTACGGAGCAAACTTGGATACCCTTCCTCCCACCAAGTAGCGCCCCGTGAGGTCTTACGGTTCCCCAGATACAGCTCCGGACGGACATTCGGACATCCCACCCCCACACACAGACGGAAATAGTGATTACTAAGTCCCATCCTGAACAAAGTTCAGAAATGAAATTTTATCAATTTGCGCTGATTTTCGCATAAATTATGCAAATTAGCTATGTTAATTTGCATTATTTTTCACTGAAAACATACAATTACAGAGCAAACTTAGATACCCTTCCTCGCACTCAAGTAAGCGTCCCGTAGGTCTTACAGTTCCCCAGATACAGCTCGGACGGACACACGGACATCCACACCCCGGACAGACAGAAATACTGAGGCGAGACAAAAAATGAAATTTTATAACAAATTTTTGTGACTTGAGATCATTTGCATTTTTTTGTAAACACCAAAACTGGTCTGTCCTGACATGTCTGTTGTGTCATGTGTGTTGAACCCGGTCCAACCGAACAATCGTAAGTTCTGTTCGGATCTGGATCTGCCTGGATGCTGTACTCCGATTAAGCAGGACTAGCCTGCATCACATCAGTGTTTATTTCTGATAGATTTCACTTCATGATTTTTTCTTCAATTTCATCACTTACGAAAGTACAAAAGTAGACAATCTAGTAGTCAGTAACAGTATAGTATAACCTCGGAGCAGTTCGTGTGAGACCTACGTACATGGAAATTGGAATAGTAGTACATGGCTTCCGAATTTGGAACTTCACATGTTCAACTTGTCATGCCGGTCGAGTCCAGCGTTTACAACTAAAATCAAACCACTTCTAGATTAAGTCCATCGCTGAATTTTACAAATAACTTAAATAAACATCTTTATATTTGATTAAAAAAATATTATGGTATGCTCGTAAATGCTTCGGAATGACATTTACCAGAAGCTCATGAGCTCAGAACCCGGGCTCAGAATGGTAAACAAACTAGCGTATTTTCACCTCGATTATGCACCGTAGCTCTCTGTGGTTGAGTTTGCAAGGTCAGTGGGTCAGTGAACTTAGTCTCCTATGCAGCCAGTTTGGTTACGCTCCCTCCACAAAAATGTGGAACCAAACTGGCTGCTGTGGAGACTACTGCAAGAATCGATCAATCACACAAAACTGTTTGCTGATTGGTTCAGAAATGGTGATGTCATCAATCAAGAAAAACTAATCGATTTATTGGTTCAAAATAGCCTCATAGAAAAGTACGAAGTTTGTTGAGCATCGCAGCTTATCGGTAAAAACGTGACCTTTAACAAAAAATCGGCACAGTGCTTCCGTACTGCACTTGCATAAGCCAAATAGTCCCCAGAAAAGTCATTTGTTCAGATTTATTCGGGATTTATTCAAGATTCAGACATGTTCTTGACTATTTTTGACATTCCTTACCTATCTCTTTATTTAAATTATAAAGAAATAGTGAAGAAAAGTTAAGAAGTAGTCAAATAATTTCTGATCTGAACTAAATCTTAAGAAATGTACCTCCATTGGTTTCCGTCTGTATTACGCATCTCAAATTATACAGACCAGAATAATCTCTAGCACACACAGGGAACCAAGATATAACTCGATTATCGTGACTATTTTGGTCTTTTTTACCCAAAAATAATACTTTTATCGCCTGAATTTCAATAAAATCTGGAGTGCAATCGATTCAAAAATAACTTAGCCAAACTTAGAAACGAAACTTAAGTCTTCATATCAGTCATTAAATGATCCTTAGCATAAAAACCAACAGCGTATTGTGGCCTGAAAATGAATGCTAGTTAGTTGCATGACAAAGGCACTGATAAGCTCCGCTCAGAGCCAAAAATGAGAAAAGAGAAAAAAAAGAAAATTCAGCCACACGGAGACTCGAACCCACGAAAAAAATTCATATTAGATTCCCAGTCCGGAACTCTATCCACTCGGCCATATATCACCTCACGCAATTGACTGTTCTCAAAGCGGATGATATTTCTATAATTGGATGCAATTACAATGATTACCATCGCGTCCGCATTATGGCTCTTAGAATAAACACGCATGTCGGCGCTGAAATTTTGAACGAACTGATGGAGGAAAACCCGTTTTTGCAAAACTAGCTTCAATTTGGAGTGAAAATCAAATGGAATAGCAATTGGCAGAATGTTGAGAAATAATGTAGGTATTCAGATGTCTAAATTAACGTCTCGTAATCAAGATATCGATAATTTCACAAACCAGCTTTTTCTCAAGCAAATTCTCCAAAATTTTCCTCCAAAACGGGCTTTTAAAATTTAATCGGTACTGCATTTGGTTCTTCCCCATGGCAACATTATTTCTTTGATCGATTTGTAATACAATACGAAAAAAAAGAAAAAAAACAATCGCCGGTGTGGATTTATACGGAGCGCACATTTGAAAAAAACCTCATGGAGCGTGTTTTTGATCTTGTGAACATGGTGGGTAAAAATGCTTTAAACGAAGGATTTTCAAATTTATTCTAATAATTTGTATATAACACACACAAAAATGTTAAGCTACATCCAATGCACCAACATTTCACTCGCCATGCGATATCTGATTACTGAGAAAACTCTGTTTTAGAGAACAACTTTATACGTCTTTTATACGTTTTTTATTCGTCTCTTTGTGTAACCTTAATGGTTGATTATTGCTAAATAATCACCTTTTTTTGTTATATTTTGCAAATCAAGAGGAAAGTTTTACATTTTACACAGTTTTTCACTATTTTGTAGCATTTACAAATTTCCGTGAGCAAACCCCGAATTCCGTGAGTTTTTC
This sequence comes from Amphiura filiformis, assembly GCF_039555335.1. Taxonomy (NCBI): domain Eukaryota; kingdom Metazoa; phylum Echinodermata; class Ophiuroidea; order Amphilepidida; family Amphiuridae; genus Amphiura; species Amphiura filiformis. The sequence continues at coordinate 1,092,771 of NC_092647.1, read as the reverse complement.
TGTTTTTCTGGCTTTACATAACAGTTTGGACTTGTTATGTTGCCCAGGCTGTTATTAACGTTTTTGTCATGTCGTCTGTCCAATTAACATGTTGATTAACAGCCATTTTGTTTGATTTTGCTCAATAATCGGCAAGTTACCGCTCGGTCTGTTTCACAGAAAATCTACCCGCTTCGTCAACGGCAAAACCTACTCCAACGAGGTTTCCGTTGGCGAAAAGCGTTGCAAAAAGGCGTTGGAGGCTGTTTCCACAGGAGTGATTAACGGTTCCATACCGTTTCCAAAGCGGTATTTGGCTCTGTAGAAACACGCTCTATGTGCTGTGCTTTGATTGTTTTAAGATTTGCATTAAATTTCAGCAAAAGTAGTATCTTTGAACTTTTGCCAGGGAAAGGCATGAGAACACATTTCAATGAAGTGAAATTCTGAAAAAAAAAGGAAAAAGTCCATAAAATGTAGAAAAAGTGCTCAAGCCCAGCCTATTGCCCCCCCCTCTCCCAGTTGTCCACAGTAAAAACCCAAAATTATAAAAATTGCTACTTTTTGCTGTAATTTTGCGCAAAATTAGGTGATTCCCCCTGAAATTCTCTTCCCCCAATCCTCACCCCCCAAAGAATTCTTTCCTGTTTAGGATCACTTGGGAAATCACAATCCCTGAAATTTCTTGGGGATATATTTGGGAATAAATTTGAGGACAAAAAATGGGATCCTCAAACCCTAGGCGGTATTTCCCAAAGTTTTTGCTCCCGAACTGTGTTGCTTAAGCAAAAAACCCTATGTATGGATGTGCCTTCTAACACACACTTTAATGTTGTCAGATAGGTAGTAATACAAAACACGCCTCCCCATAAATGAAACACAAAACCCCTTACCAGATTGCTGCTGTAGAAACGCAGACTTGTTAACATTAATTATTAAATCGTTTGCTCTATATACGGTATTGTCTCACGTACCAATACCGACGACATTTGATACAACATTAGACAATGTCTTTTCCTTATTACTCGCCAAATTATTAATCACTCCCGTAGATTTCAGGATTGCGTGTTACGAGAATGCGAGTAAGTTGAACCGGCATTGAGAGACGGATTTGCAGAGATTCATTGGAAAATGATACCACGCTGACATCTTTTTAAAGTGTCAGATTTGATGTCACTTTTATGCTGCAATTAATCTAGGAACTGCTATGTTGATATTCTTACATATTTAATGTGATCGAGTGATAAATATCTCCCTTGTCTTAATGCTACCAATTTGTAAATCTTAATTAATGAAACTAAATGCCACGCACAAGTACACTACAATAATCAATTATTTATGATAACATTTCAGAATCATATCTTCAATATCAGAGAGTAAAGACAAACTTTTACATTCATGCAGAGCTGATGAGAAGAGTTTGCCTTTAAAGTAATAAATGTTGTCAAATTTATGAACAATTTAGAAAACCTCCATCAGTCAATCTTTTCTCTCAGGTTTGCATTTTTATTTACTTTTACTTCAGTCCAATAATATAATCAGATGATATTATTAATGATTTTAACATTTTAGGTTGAACCATTTATTTTTAACAACTTCAGTGTTCCTTTAAATAGGAAAATGGATGATATATAATGGATCAATTTTAATATCACCACGGTTTATTTACATAACTCACATTTCGATATTTGAAGCACTTCTCATTCATAAGTTGAAATAATTCTTTTGATTTATGCCAATGCATTCATTTCATTCCATACAATGTAGCCCCATTTCATTCATTCAACTCATATAAGCTACAAATCGTGTCAACGCATAAAAACATGCCACAAAACGATAAAATTTGACAGCATTTTTACCAATTTTCACTCTTATAATTTCCTCCTACAAGGGAAACTTAATTTCCCCTAAGCGTGCCCCTGAAGACACTATGGAAGTGTGGCGCCATCATGGAGGAATTGGTTGTCATGTCAACAGAGTGCTTAGCAACCACTTGAGCCCAATTTAGGGCATTGATTTCATGACACCTTAACCTTCCACATAATTATCAAAAAACCAACAGGGATCAAATTAAAAACAAATTTCACTAATTTTTTCTTAAAATTTAAACTTTTTGTGATGATACTTGACATCTGCATGCAAAATACATTAAAATGAGTACAAATATGCCTAGTCATGAATGGTACAGAAATTTACAAATTACATCCTTGATTTTATAAGCTTATTGTTTATCGAGCAAAAGATTTGTAATGCCGAGTGCATGTGCATGGCAGCACACAGAACACTAATGATGACGACTACTATTTCCTTCATTTTATTGCTGCCGAGTTATTACTTTATTTTCATTTCCACAGTTAGGAGATATTAAGAAGGAAACTGTGTTAGTGAAAAAAATCACTTGTTAAATTGCAATAAAACCACCTCGATTAAAGGAACTCTAGCTGATATTTTATTTTACATAATGTTTTTCTAGTTGGGCTGACAACACTTTGTCAGCCCATTCCTCATTGTTTAATGCAAATATGATAATAAACTGCTCAGCGTTCAATCATTACCATTAAAATGGACAAACTCAATTATTTTTTACCTTAACACATATTAACCCTAACCGTATCAAACACCAAAAACCTCAATATATTCACAAAGCATCTGCAAGCTTAGGTGTCCCACGTGATGCGATTGCGTCATCATGCGAACTGTTATATGGGCACGGAAAGCTTGGCTATACTCATAACCAAATTCTGTGGCCTTCTGATGGAGCTTTGAAACAGAATACCCTGCCAAGAATATCTTGTCAATTTTCAAGGAATAGCGCTTTGATATACAAAGAAAGTCAGCGCAAACATATTTTACCCATTCACAAAGTCCAATTTCAACCATTTCAAAAGTAAAACAAACTTAATAACCAAATGTGTCCCTTTGTAACTTAACTGTGCTTTCAAAGAACATCCTCATGCAGTTTACTCCATTTTAAGGAATTTGTTCAACTTCATCAAGATATTTTATTGCAGCCTCTAACCAACAAAATTTCTAAAATATCAAATTCTTTTGAAGAAAGTATAACAAAACTTCCTGTAACCAATTTTGTCCCTCTTCAATTGACGCTTTCGGTGAATACCTGCAGCATACACCTTTTCAAAGAATTTATATTATATTAAAGTCTCTTAATAAGACAGTTCACCTAAACACAGAAATATATAGCTCTATCCGGATAGCAAACCTACCCACGTTTCTGCCTTTCAAGAAAAAAAATCCATATTTTCAAAATACTAATTCTTTTGATGAAAGTGCAGCTGTTGAGCCGGTCATAGACATTTTACTTTTAGTAACATTGCCGTGAGCACGCACTTGTTTACTTCTATATTAACTCTTTTTTGATGGCTACATCACACTCAAACTTGCAAATTATTTGACAAAATTACAAAATTTGCTTCAAGAAATTGATCATTATTAATATCATCAATTATAACATAGTTTGCCTGTGTGCTAATTTTAATTGTGGAAGAAGTTTCCATGCTGATAAGAGGAAGCGGCTAATTTAAATATTATAAACGGTTGTATCAAATTGATAACGTTTCAAGAGTTGCCTACATAAATGTCTTTTCATTCATGTCTAAATCCTATTCATGAACGAAAGATGCAACAGATGAAAACGTGAAAAGAGTTTTACGTAAACAGGGTCCTACATTGGGATGAACCAAGTTTCAATAAGCAAACATGTGATTCAGTCGAGCAGACCGAGACGTTTGTAGCGACAAAAATCAATTTTAAGTTATGGCGAAAGAAATGTGTATTTTCATTTGTACTTCATTTAAAGGAGCATTTTGAGATCCTAACATCCTCTTTTTATGACATTTTTCTGTAGATATCCACAAAAAAAGCTTATTCCCAAAATTCAGTTGATTCCGATTTTGCATTTGCAAGTTATGCATGATTAGGTGTATTACACTGCTCCATATAGGCTGGTGTTGTAATTTCGAACTGAAAATTTATTTTTCGAAACAAACACATTTTGCTTCATTGCCATTTTCAATATTTTAAAGAACATATCTGCATCTATGTACATTGTACCTACACCTATACAAAAATGACCTAGTTATTATTTTTACAATATAAGTTTCCAAACCTAGCCTTAAGCCAGGCTTCGGCATTAAAACATCCATGTAGAGCTATGTAAAGACCGTATGCACCATGTTTACCATGGATATATCAATGAAAACTTGACATATGACTGGCAGTCAAATTTTAATCAATAATATTGCTGACAAAAATTATTAGCTTGTTATATATGCCCACTGGTTGTCAAATTGTGTTGTTGTTATTTTTTCTACAGTATGATCAGAGAAATATTGAAAGTCACATATTCTTACATTTAGAAAGTACTAAAAACTGCCGGTCACCAATGAGATGGGTTGTTGGCATTTTAAGCAATTGGTTGCTTTAAAAGCTGTTGCAACTGATTATATTGAAAAGTTGGACAGCATTAACGGATCATGTACCTCAGTTGGCAAAAACAATTTGGTTTTGGTGTAAGGCTATTTCCTAATCACTTCTATTACCATTTGGAAATGTATTCATCTTGAGGCACATCATCATGTTTTGCACCGAATAAACTATAATAACTACGATGTGCCTCTGATGTCAACCTTTCCATTTTCCAAATGAGGAAAAGCACCCCATTTTATTCCCAAGTCCTTATTTTTATCAAACTCAAACATTCCTTTGAGCACCCAAAAGCACCTAATTTTTCCTTCACTTGAGGTTGTATGGGTAAATATTTAGTTTAAAGTGTGGCAAACCCTATAAAGGAGCCCAATTGGGCTGATAACCCTCAACATAGGCAATACTGGCAATTGTTTCACCTTATATCGACTATTAGATGTTTATGAGCAGTCACTCATGTGACAAATTTATAAAAATATTCAATAAAAAATCTCATCAATGTTGATTTTTATTTGGATAATGTCACGCCAGAAACGCTGGCACAAAACTGTCACTAGAGTCCGTATACACTCCCGGTCACCAAGGAGATTGCGCTGTCGGCCAGTCTGTGACAGGCTACTGCGGGTTAATTCTAACTGTTCATTAAATTATTCCGCAAAATGAAATTACATCAATCAAAAGACACAATATTAGTGGAAACAGTTAACATGGGAGTCTGTTGAGCACAGGAAAAGTGAGTTTCCATGTTTCTTGCAGGTAGAAAACAACAGGATACAGTGAAGCCTTGATTATTTAGATGTAGTACGATTTCTGGGGGTAAACATACATGCTCACGAATGTTGACTGCTT
>NC_092647.1:145000-182500 GCF_039555335.1 Amphiura filiformis | reverse complement strand
CACTGACCAATCGCCGCCGAAAAATCAGACGGCTTGAGGAAGCATCCAGGATAGGATGTGAAACGTCGCCAGTCAAAAGTAGTAAGTCCAGTTGACCAGATTTTAATTATATCAACTTGATAGGAATAGCGTAGGAATAGTTTTGTGACATTATCCAAAGAAAAAAAGTTACACGCGAGTTGATATTTTATATTACCTGGATGAGAGTATACACAAATATACGCTATGCCTACCATTATTGAAAGAAAAGAAAGAAAGCGCAGTGATTTATAGTGCGCTACGCACAGGCACAACGCCTAGACGTTGATCCACAAGCCTCCGCACACTTTACAGGTTGTCGCTGACCACTACGGCCCACATCATTCCACAAACCATTTAACAGCATTTCAGGGACTTTGCTGCTTCAAGAGCGCACACCCTAGACATTCCACAAATAACCTTCGCAACCAGGTTCAGCTTAGACTCGCTGAGTCTCATGGACGCCGTTCCTATGTCCATCAGACTCGTATTTCCCATTTTGGATGTCAATGGGAAATACACACTTAACGCTTTGCGCCGGTTAGAAACTTGAACAAAAATCTTTAAAATTGTATCAATGTATATAAAAGTGGTACCAACCTTATTGTGCTTGCTAATTTAAGACTCGGTTGAAACAAAATTAAGGATCAAATGCATTTTAGTGTCCAAAAAGGCAAAATTATCGTCAAAGTTCTGCCGAAATCGGCACCCTTGCGAAGGGTTCAGAATTCGAATCGGGAACGAAAATATCCGATCTTTGCGATCAAACACACAAAATTACAACTTTAAACATACTATTGGCAAAAGACATTATTACCAAACAATATAGAATAGAAAATTTGACATCATTTTCTCAAAATATTGAAGAAATTTGCTCACTAGACATCGAAAAAGTACGCAATCCAATTCCCGTTCAAACGCGTGAGAAACTGAAAAGTGCATAATCCCGACTAGTTCAGCTCCCCGAGTTTCGTACGGGTTACAACGAGACAAATTAGCAGTGAGTTCCTTGTCCAGGGGAATTTCAAGCTAACTCAATTTTTCCACGAGAGCGTACTAGGCACCGCCAGGGTTCGAACCCGCAACCTCTCGTACCATAGTCGAACGCCTTATCGATTGAGCTAACTTGACTGCTAATTGCTATTGCCTACTACAGGTATACATAGATGGACCTTATGGCACACCAACCCGTCGAGTGTTCCAAGCCGAACACGCCGTTCTGGTAGCTACTGGAATTGGGATCACTCCATTTGCGTCGGTAATACAGAGTATTTTGCACCGATATCGTCGATGCAAAACGTCGTGCCCAAGATGCAATATATCATGGCCTGTTGACGAGACACTCAAGACTGTACTCACCCTGAGAAAGGTATTAAAGTTCGATAAATCGCCTTTTGTTTTACCATAAATATAATGTATATACGAACCCATGAGCAAATGAGGGCGATCTCTATTTTTCTGTAGAAAGTCGTATTTGCTATTATTGCTATTGTTGCTATCAGCGCCCGCATCAAAGGGCATGGAGTTGCTGAGTAGCGATTCGCCCACCCCTTTTTTAAAGGGCAATGAATGATCAATGGTAGGGAGTAGAGAGCCAGGGCCCAGCTAACACGAAATGTTTTCGAAAACATTCGCAAATGGTCAATTATTAGCAGGTGCAAAAATCATCCTAGTAAGCAGTTGCAACGATCATCACAGTAAGAAGTTGCAATAATAATCATACTAAGCAGTTGCAACAATCATCATACTAATAATTATAAGCAGGTACAGTTGCAAAAATCATCATAGTAAGCACATTCAAACATATTTTTGAAAAGTTGCCTCAAATGTAACATTTTTATTTAAGTGTTCAGAAAACATTTTACAAAATCAATCATACTGTAAATATACAGCATTTATAAGTCTCATTTCGATTGTTCCTGAAAGAGGCAAACTGCCCAATTTTCAAACTTGATTCTTCAAGCCTTTGTAATGTAAGCCTTTTTCAGAGCCCATATCAAGACGACTCAATACGCAGATGTTGGGTTTCTCTACAGGAAGTTGTGCCGAAATTCCTTCCCCTAATGCAATTCGCTGTCGTAGTGCACGTTACAATATGACCGTTGCCAGGTCAACTGGATCACGCTTTCTCTGTTACGAACCACTGATCGAAATGATCACAACACAAAGCCTATGGCATATCAAAATTCGGAACAGATGTATGAGCCCAGGCTTGGAGCAGTAACCAATGGTTACTAACGTGCACTACGACAGCGAATAGGCGTATTGCATAACAAAAGAGATCGATTAAAGCTAGACTGCTGTCAACCTCTCAGTACATGCGCAGTGTAGACGACTGATGGAGTTTAAGAATAACCTCCGGAATGTATTTATATTGTTACGCAATACCCCTATAGCATTGTGGGAAGGAACTTCGGCACAGATTGACTTCCGGTAGAGAAAACAAATCTATAGAAAACTTATGATTGCCATTGCTTCCAGGTTGATATCATTTGGATAAATCGTGAACAGCGTAATTTTGAATGGTTCGCAAGCCTACTCAGTGAACTGGAAGCCGAAATGGGGGACGACCAGCGATATAAAGAGTTTGTCAATATTCACCTTTACATGACCTCTGAACCCTGTGAATCGGCTTTGCAAGACCTCGCTCTTCAGGCAGCGCTGGATCAGATGTGTAAACATAGCACGTCAGATGTGATAACTGGATTGAGAACCAGGACCAAGTTAGGTCGACCCAACTGGGATGAGGTAGGTCTAGAACATCGTCGGCATTTACCTGACGATATGATCTTGTTTGATTTTGGACAAAAAGACGGGTTTGTTACGATAATTTTCTACTATTAAGAATGTTTATTTGATTTGTATAAATTATCATGATTAAAAGTCCTATGAGAACGCAGACTCGGCACGGTTTGGGTAAAAACTGTTTATAATTTGAATCAGGACTTGTATATGAAAACAAATAACACAGAGAGAAAAACACAAAATAACAAAAACACAAACCTGCTTTTTTAATATAAACAACATTTTAATTAGCCTTTTCGAAGTATGGCGTACACAAAAGGAGGACAGGACAGTTTATCATCAATCGGGGTAAAACCCGCCAAATTCAAAAGACTTTACCCACTTCGTGCAGCGCCATCTTATTGTGTCCGCCGTTTCTCGAAAAGGCCATTTGGAAACATATTTTGTTGAAACTACGTTTCACGCAAATAATGAAAGATACATTTTCATGATATAATGAGCATTTTTAAGATCTCTGTTTTTAACATGCTAAAGCTCTTTCCACATCAATTATCACCCCATCAAATTTTACATTTCAGTTTGCTATACAATACTTAAAAGTAGTTGTTATAATTGAAGACCGAATTAAAAAGACTAGTTTGCGTATGACGTCCTGTCAAACAGGCCAACAATGCCGTACTGCAGATGTAGGCAACCAATCATGTCGCGTCGTTGCTCTGACGTCAGATACAAACTATTCTTTTTAATTCTGTACTTTCAAATTTACTTTTCTTACAGGTGTTCTCACAAATTCGTGATGAAAACATGGGGAAAGTGAATGTGTTCTTCTGCGGTCCAAACAAGATGGCGGCGAATTTGAAAAAGAAGTGTGTCAAATACCAGTTTGCTTTCTGTAAAGAAATATTCTAAGGCGGCTGTATGTGAGGGTCTTCCTTTAAGGCAAATGCATCTTACTTTAACAAAAGGCCCATGGAAGGTGACATAAAAGTTGACAAGGAACCACTGACAGAACAGTGAGTGACAGCACAACAAGATGTTGAGATCTTTGAACAAGTTCATTAGAAATGTTGATTTAAACTGTGATTTTTGTTCATTTTGAACAATTCCAACTAAAAACGAAGGTGATTTACTCACGTTTTAGTGACGTTTCACCACTACACTAGTGGTTTCATCAGACTTGCAACTTATCACATCTGACCATGCTGACTGCTTGCTTTTATAGGCATCAGGATGCACCGTAGAGGGCGTTGCCTATAAAAACAAGCAGTCAGATGTGATGAGTTGCCAGTCTGATGAAATCAATAGTGTAGTGGTGAAACGTCACTAAAACGTGAGTAAATCACCTTCGTTTTTAGTTGAATTGTTCAAAATGAACAAAATTCACAGTCAAGATGTTGAGAATTTTGAGGTTATTTTGTTATACGTCTGTAAAAAAAAAAGAACAGTTATTTATGCGCAGTACGGGAGGGTTAGCCTTCTAACGAAAGGACTTTCGTTTATAGGATTTCATCGAACTTTTGTGTCGTTCCCTTATGGTTTAGTGATTTGTCAAAGGTTTAGGTACCGCAGAAAATGACCTTAAATTGGCACAGGATGCCCAATGTGGTTTAAAGACGATGTAAGGTACCTTTTCATCGATGTTAACTGTAATTCACAAGGAAGATTTTCGGGGAATAATATTGGTTCATCTGATGTTATTTCTCGTAGATCCTACTTCTTATTTACCATGTTTATACTAGACTATGCCATAGTCCATTTTTGATAAATGAAGATATGTTATTAATCATGATGAACACAATCAGTTGAACTCAAAATTATTTATCACAAGTAAAGTTTTCAACAACTGGTCATAAAAAAGTGTTATATCGGCCTATAAATTAGTGACGTAAACTATACATATGCAACATATCTTGCAATGAGGGAGGGCTCACTTACTGAACCATTCTGATGATTCTGATGTACCAAGCTTCTACCAGTTTATTAATCGGGAAATTCCAAGTAAACAGCACTTGGAGAGCTCGCAAACAGAGGGAGGACTGAAAAGATGAGATATGTGAAAATCTATCGTTTGTACACATATTAATACAAATCTGATGTATAAATGTAATAGCCAGAGTATACACAATGGGTAAGTGCACTACGGAGAAGTCTTGGAAAGAGCATAAATTGGTCTTTCTTTTCCCCTCCCAATTTTATAGGCGTCTGAACCATCCGAGTCCTAATTCAGCATTCATGTGCAAATGTGTCTTAATTTGAGATATTAAGAAAAAGTTTTATAGACAGAATGTTTTCATCTTTAGGGGACCTAAATACCTTCAATACATGAACATACTAGTATATTACATACATTCAAAATTATATATGATGTTTCCATGGCAACGGTACAGGTCTTAATACGAGCTGGAGATGGGCCCTTCTTCCACTAATATATTGCATGTGCCAGTTCTGTAAGCAGATGGGTTATAAATAGCTACAGAAATTTGGTAATTATCCATTAATTGCGCAAGTAGAAGCATGTAATATGTTGGCAAGAAAGTTTATTGTAGTGAAAAGCAGATTTCCATGGATGAACAAAATTCCTCTTTAACCCAATATTTGTGGAAGAAGGGCCCAACTCCATGGAGTTGGGCCTTTCTTCCATGAAAAGATTAAGAGTACGTGGAAGACGACTATTTGGAGAGTGGATTTTGGCTCACCTTTCGCACACAAGGAAGAACAGTCTGCTGACAATAAAATGCGGAGTCTAACTCATTTTAGTAAAAAATTGGAGTTGGGCCCTTCTTCCACTCAGGTATTAAATTGAAACAAAATATAAACACGATGCATGTGTGGTAAGACACTCTGAAAACACGTGGACCAAAAATTACTTCTCATTGATTTAGTAATAGTATTCGTTCATCACATTTTGTAAAGTTTGTGTACTCACAGTGAATGGTAAATAAGAACCAGTAGCTCTGATTAAGTTTATACTGAAGTTGTGATATTATTTGGCACGTATTAAGAACACTATAAAGGCACATTCATGATTTTCACTTTGTATTTTTCATATCATGCAAATTAGAGGCAAATGATGAAAACCGTAACTCGAAATGATTATTTTCGCAGTGTGTGTTTTATTTATTGTTTTCAAATGTTTACTATAGCAGTTTATTTGATCGTAAAATATCTATAACTATAGTCATTCTTTTCTGCTCACAAAAAAGTATCCGTACACTTAAAACAAAAGCAATATTTTAAAGACACTAAACCTAATAAGTTACCAAATAAAGTATAATTGAAGACCGAAATAAAGAATATTTTGCGTATGACGTCCTGTCAACAAGACCAATAACGCTGTACTGCGCAGCTCATCAACCAATCACGTCAGACGCCAGCTAGTCAGACGCCAGTTAATTCGGTCTTCAATTATAATCAATAGGTGAATGATAATGTTGTTCTGCGTTATTTGACACTTCATTTGGCACGATGGGTCTGAAAAAAAAAGAGCATTAAGAAGTGGCAACTTTGGGATATTTCCTCCTCCACGCGGCGAATTCACCGGCACGGCCTTTTGTAACGGGTTCATAACAGCTTGTCAAATCAACAACCACTCACTGCGTCCATAGGCCGGCCCCCTAATTATAGCGTGTTTCACGAAAAAGTGTTCAGACTTATAAAATACATTAAACAAGCCAGCTTGCGAAGCGTATTATGGATAGTTATTTAGCAGGAAGCATAATTCACAGCATACACTAGTGGAAATTTATAATGAGAATTATTTTAAAACCGATGAGAATTAGACGAAACTTTGGGGATTGAAAGTTTGCTAATTTTTATGAAACTGTCAACCCTGTGGGCATGCTTTGTCATCTAAATGATTGGGAAATTCTAATTAACGTGTAAACAACATGTATTGTTTTAAACAAGAAAATCTACGATAATTAGTATAACATATATGCACCGATAAGAATGAGAAAATTGTCAATTCTCATAGTTTCGTCCAATTCTAGCCTAGGCCTACATTGGCAAATGTTGAAAGTAAAAACAAAAATGGGCACTTGTTTTATCCACTACGCAGGGGGGTGTCTGAGGAGGATGTTGCCCCCTGTTGGAAAATTTTGCAAAATGAAGGTCCAATTGAAGCCATTTTGGTGCATCATTTTTATACTATTTAAATCTCGGGTTTAAACCATTGCTTTAAAGAGAATTCTTTTATAAACTACGCAAAAAAAGTTTCTTTATGGTTAGGAAATTTACCCACTATTAGAATTTAGCAACCTAAATAATCGCATGCGGGAGATTGTCCTGCGCATTTTGACACCTCAATCACTACCCTACGACACTTCTGAGAAAAGATATGAATGTTTAAGTAACACGAGGTCGAAAAATGAAAATTGCAAAGAAGCCTATTCAATGGTTTTAGAGCTCATTTACTGATCCAAGACGGTTTCATTATTCCCGCCTTTTCAGTTTTAATTTAGAGCATTTTAATTGATGCATGTTGGATAATCCTTTGCTTATTGTGCAGATGAAATGATCAAAGACACAGGTGAGTGGATACTAAGACATTTACGTTTTGAGAGATGGATTTGGAAATGGGATTCAAAACAGGTCATGATTACAGCTGCATTCCTGGAAGCAGAAGGAATTGAGACACTTGAGTGGCCCTCCAGAAGCCCTGATCTTAACCCCTTGGAGAACCTTTGGGATCAGCACAAGAGACGAGTCAACAAGAAGATAAAGGCATACAACTCTGGTCGGATTGCGTCGCATCGTTATCAACGAGTGGAACGGGGTTGAGCAAGGTAACATTCGACGCCTCATTAGGAGCATGAGACGCTGCGTGGCTGCTGTAAGGGAAGCCAACGGTGGACACACAAAGTATTGAAAGACTGGTAAAGAAAGAGATTAATCTCAAGTGAAGTTGGAAGTGGCAGTATGATGCCTGAAATGTGCTCAGCAATTAAACAAAAAATGTTATCTGCATGTTTGCTGTTTTTTTTGTGTTCTTTTATGCTGAAAACTTGAATAGGCCTTTTTGCAATTTTCATTTTTCGACCTCGTGTTACTTAAACATTCATATCTTTTCTCAGGGTGTCGTAGAGTAGTGATTGAGGTGTCAAAATGCGCAGGACAATCATCCGCATGCGATTATTTAGCAATTTAGCACACGTACAATAGTAGTCGCTAGATTTTAATAGTGGGTAAATTTCCTAACCATAAAGAAACTTTTTTTGCGTAGTGTATGTAAATGCGTGAGATTAGACTACCTTGGCGTGAGACCGTGAGAAAGTGACCGAATTCGTGAGACTCACGGCCAATGCGTGAGAGTTGACAGCCCTGCTTTTAAAGGTCACGTAGAGGTCAAATCCTAGAAAAGCATATTCATGACATCTGTAAGGGTTACGGGGCTCGGTGATAACAAACTTGACTGACCACGGGAACATTTTTGGAACAGTTTGAAGAGGCCAGGTCAAATGTCATCTGGGGTCAAATCTTAGAATTGCATTTTCTGGACATCTGCAAGGAGTACGGGAGTCAAAGTCGGTGACAACAAACCTCATTACCAAGGGAACATTTTTGCAACATATTGCAGGTGTCAAACACGCCCCAGCTAGGTTTGTGGTCTATGACCACCATTTGCCACTAATTTAATTTCCAATTTAATATTAAAAAACCACTTTTAATATGAACAAAGAAGAGTTTCAAAATAGAAAACATCGTTTATTGACGCTTGAATTTCAAAACGGCTTTTCAAGTTAATTGTTCTTTTTTAATTAATTATTTTTGTAATAATATTTAAATCTTTAAAAGTTTTGGCCTTCAATTTTGAAGATTGCATAAAAAATTAGATTAAAGATATTTAAGTTTCTAGTCTAGTTTGCTTTATTTATACCACTGTCCAGTATTGCGAATTATTATATCATTCAAAGTTTAAGTTATATTAAATTTTAAGTAGCCATCTATTACATTTGCTTTTTGGACAAAATGTGTTCAAACCGACGCTGGGGAGGGGGTGGTAGGCCTACTAGATTGTCCTTTTGTCATTGTCTTTTTAAATATTCTGCACGTACTTAGAATGTAGATGAATGATCTCAAAAATTATTTTATTGACACAAGTGTTTCGAAAATGCAATATATAATATTATCTCATAGTGCTTAACGGAACATCCTGACAATCACAACATTATGCCTATAATGTTAGAAAAATAATTATCAAGCACGAATCACGTGGTTTTTATTTCAAAATAATTCATATTGACCATAAAAAAACAAAACAGAAAAGCAGCCGTTTCTCACCCTCCGGTATTCAAATTTCCCGGGCACCGAAATTGCCTGTGGCAATGACGTCCCAGTAATGAACCATGACGTCATTGCCACAGGTAATTTCGGCGCGGGAATTTTCAATATCGCGTGATGAGAGCCGGCTTTTTTATTCGTTTTTATGGTCAATATGAGTTTCTTTTAAATGAAACAATGTGATTCGTGCTTAATAATTGAATACATGAATTCAAAACCCACCCAAGTCCATGGGAAGTGATTTTGAGAAGAAAACCTGTGTATCATTTTAATTCCTTCAGTTAGATTTTCCTGGTCAATATGGTAAGTTTTACGTGTTAATGGGTGCGTTAAACTGTATTAGGTATGACGATTAACATTTCAGGGACTTCGTGGCTTCATTTTAAATGCTGGACTTGGGTGGTTTTTTGAATCATATACAAAGACAACAATGTTGGAATGAGATTACCACTAATAAAATAATACAAAATAAAGCACACGTGTATGTATAATGTTGATAAGCATACTGCCATGTAATATAAACCACACACTTTACTTTATTTAACCCATTTGTTTTCAAAAGTCACTCTCCAGCAATGAATGTGTTATAAGTGGACTTTTATACATACTGGATTTCAATCAATGTGTTACAAGACTCAAATCCTGGACTTGGGTGGTTATTTCATGCATGCTATTTTTCACATGCTCAATAGACACAGAGGATGGATTTGAGTTGTTCTTTCATACATATCGTTATGAATTCGGCAGAAGGCCGAATCCGGATTCGTCTTTTGGTAAATTCATTTTACGCATGCATTACTTTTGAATTTGAGAACAAGGGATCAATAAGAGGGCGGTATACATGGTTAGCTAACGGTGCATCGCAGTACGGTCAACGACGATAACCGTTAAAAAGTCAATAATGCTGCCCTCTATGGGTTAAGTATTGATCCCTTGTTCTCAAATTCAAAAGTAATGCATGCATAAAATGAATTTACCAAAAGCCGAATCCGGATTCGGCCATCTGCCGAATTCATAACGATATGATAGGCCTATGTATAGCAACAATTTCCAATGCTTAACTCAATTTGGCCAAAGTATTGACTTGGGTGGGTTTTGTATTCATATATTCAATTGTTTTTCTAACATATAAGGCATACTGTTGTGATTGCACGAGTGTTCCTTTAATATCTTATAATCCTCCAAATGTCCTTCTAAAGCAGGTGGATGCATTGGCTTCAACGATGTAGAATCCATAAGAAAATGGCGGCAACCAAATTGGTTCGTCCTCGCCTAGTTTTTTCCCTCTCAGATCTGGAACAGCTCCTCTATCAGATAGCATCAGTTCTTTTCCATTTAAATCCATGGTTCTAATAGAGGAACAGAAGCAAAATATTAAATGACAACATCAAAACAAAAAACAGTCACATGGCTGAATGCCCAACAAGTACAATAATATGTTTTTAAATTCAAACCTGGCGATTACATGTTGCTGCAGATGCCCAAGCTGTTCAAGTTTTAGTGGCACTCTTTTAGCATTGTTAAAATTGTGTTGTAAACACGTTTTGGTTAAACATTACTGTTTGGTTAATTGTAAAAAAAAACCATAACAATTTAAAACATTGGAACAACATTTTCAAAATGAAGAATTGTGAAATTTTTTTGGCAAAATTGTTTGCCAAATATTTTGTCAACACTTCAGTAACATTATGTTGGATGTTTTTGCATCAAGTTGTCAAACACACTATTTACCAAAAAGAAGGCGAATGTTGGTTCTTGATAGTGACAACAATTTGTATTAACTTTTCGCTAGAAGCACAAAGATATTGATCACAGCGGAGTAAGCGTTCATCCGTTCGGCTTTATTGAACCCGTAACAAAAAGTAGCAGAAATCGCCGTTGAAGGAGGAATTATCTAAACTGTCACTTTTGAAACTCGACCATTTGTGACCGTCCACCACGAATGAGCCGTAAATGTCCTCAATTGTATTCTGAGTTACAGTGTAAAATGGGCATGAAGGTCGTATTCATAGGTACCTCAATTTGGTGCTACGTGTGCCTCATTTAATGAGATACACGTAGTACCAAATTGAAATACCTATGAATATGACCTTCATGCCCATTTTACACTGTAACTCAGAATACAATTGAGGACATTTACGGCTCATTCGTGGTGGACGGTCACATTTGGCATTCAAATGAGTATAGCTTAGTGGAATAAAATCGCATAGTGCCGAATAAGGTATCAAAGTACGCGGAACAAAGTTCTCCACCTATCGGCTACTTTATTTTGCAATTTAGATTGAGAGTCTGTAAAATATGGCTTTGGTTTGAAGTGTTCGGATACTTTTTGGGCGCAGTATAGTCTAGTGTAAAAACTTCATTGAAGGGTTATAAGCTTTATTCCGTATAATTTCTCAATTTTAGACTTAAAAGTCTTTACCCTTATCTACCCCTGCATGTGTTCCATAAAGGAATCATCGCGATAGTGAGTTTAAGGGTTACGTATTACGGTACCGTCTGGTCCCTAAAGTCCAATTTCTCGAAGCTTGGCTAGTGATCATACTTCCTAAGCTAACAGGTTAGTCCTACCAAGTGGATCCATTTTATTGATATTTATCTTTAGGTGATGTTCGATGTGAAATTGTAAGCTCTGGTATATAGGACTAATAGGGATTAAGCTTGATGGCTTAGGAAGCCTGAACAATGCCATGCTTCGAGAAACCGGCCCTTAGAGAATTCATGCGTAACATAAATTTAGAGACGAATCGCTATTTGCCATTACGAATCATACACGCCTGCTTGCCCTTATGCGAACATACTTAGCCGTAATTCCTTGATCATCGTGAGGTAATAGCAAATACTTGTACACAGTTTTATGTGCCAATTGACCACCCAGTGTAAGTGATACCGGATGTGTCTTCTGCAGGTTGATTATGAATAAGGTGATGGAGCCGTTGGTGTTAACTAAACCAGATCTGAAAACGAGCAAAATTAATAATATCAATTATAAACACAAAGAGATAATTATCATACATTTATACACAAATTATCATATACCTAGCTTATTATGACACTTAAGATTTCCAGAGAGAGGCATGGGTTTTTTGAAAACTAACGAGACGATGATAGTAAATACAAAAACAAAACAAAAAAATAGGGATACATTAATTTTGAAAACTTCGCCGACCAAACTTTGCCTGACCAAAACGCCCATACTCCCTCTACTGAGAATCATATGGTGCGTCCCTTAGACCTTGCGGGCAATGGTGTACCTGTCAAAATGTCCAAAGGGGCCCAAATTACAAAATCATCTCCTTGAGACTATGACTATTACCGGGACAAAAACCGCAATTTATGCTTAATAGTTCGGTGGCAGAGCAAGGTAGTTTGCCAGTATATCAGTAGAGATAAAAATGTAACTGGCAAAACCATAGAGGGATAAAGCAATAGTTTGCAGCCGGACTGTTATAGTCCAAAATGCTTAAATGTTGGCACAGTTGTCTAGGTATTTAGAGGGGAGGCATCCTACCTCCACCAACCTCATCCTCCTAAGAAGAGTGTCTGCAAGTGTGATGTGCCCTGAATAATTTATTATTTATATTTGTTTACAACATAAAGCTATGTCATGAGAAATAATAGAAAGGGGAAACCAAGAGTTCGTGTGTTATGACATGTTTTGGGGGGGAAACCCTTTTGGTTACAGTAAACAAACTCAATGAGAATTATTAATAATCTTGGAAACTCCCCACTATTCCAGAACATTCTCTGTATTGCATCATTGGAGAAATCACTTAGATTGTAAAATGGATATGATGACATCATTTTGGAAATTCCCCAGGACGTGAATGACAGAATGATCTATTAATAGATCATGGGATTTTAGGAGTATAAAAAGGTGGAAGCTTTAGTTTGCTCTTTGCAGAATATCATGAGAGTTTGTAAACTTTCTACATGTTGGTCATCGTTGTGCTTCAAAAAGAGGTACATTTGAACCAGTTTACATAGCCAATAATGTGCTATTTTAATACTACAATGAAGAAGATTTTGAGTGTGTCAAAGACTTGCTGGAATCTGGTTTATAAAACAACACATCTGTCAATAAAGTGGAGCAGTGCAGAAAGAAGCCTGTTTCCTGGAGAAAGAGAGTGATTGGTGAAAGAAACACCATTTATGGGGGATTGCCTTCTGCGCAAGAAGTTAAAGTGTTTGGAGAACTGCGCAAGGAGTTAAGTGCTTGGAGAACTGCGCAAGGAGTCAAGTGTTTGGAGAAATCAACTCCATTTTTGTGCGAGGATTTTATACGCAAAGGATTATAAATGCAAGTGTACAATGGACTTCGCTGAACAGTGATTTTCGCAGGACAAGTGATTAAGGATATATACATCAGCCGTCCAGAACATTGCAATAGAATTCTATGATCACCAAGAAGAAGACTGCTGGTTAAGTACTGATTAGTTAAATTTTTTAATCAGTTAACAGTGTATTGTTGTGCGCTTGTGGGAATTTGGGTAAAAGGTGATTTTGGCCTTGAGTATTACGACTCGTAACACAAGTACAATATAATTTGCATAAACTCACATGTCGCCATTTTTTGTACAATGTGCGTACGCGCGTACATGGTTGGAATTCCTCATCAAAGATTCATTTTGGACGTCATCGAGGGTTACATTAAGATCAAGTACTTCTGGGCCGACTAACTGCTTGTACAACAGAGATATCCAGTAACACTGTAAGGTATAAAAATACACGGAAGTCTAATCAATAAGATGGGACTTTAAGATGTGTCAAATTATTGTCTCAATTGAGCACAAAAATATTATGTTTGTAAATCATGCTACTGTCAAATTGTTGTGATTTGAGTCAATAGAATAGTTTGCGCTATATGCAATGTTTGGGTAGTGTGTTAAACAGCATAGAGTTAACAGAATAAATGGCCTTTGCCTTTATTTATCTTATATCATCTGAACTTTAAATGGCATATAGTACAAACTATTCTTTTCCTGCATCCCATAAGACATATATACTGCGACAATAAAGTATCCTTACACTTGGAAAAATAATCACAATTTCCAAACGGAAAAATATATGGGTAAATTTGTTTTACAAGCATTTGATTAGACGAAGGTCCAGTTTTAAAAGTGATAAACTGGCCTATTCAAAACTTCACAGACTAGACATCTGGTTTGAGAGTGGTGAATTGCTAATTTATGCGTTTGGCTTTAATTTAAAACAAAAGGAACAAAAGAAAACTGAAACAAAAGAACTGACAAATAAAATGAAAGTTATGAAAAGTACAGAGAAGCAAAAACTGAAATAAAAACTGCTTTAAATAACGCTTCATTGAAGAAACTGCGTTGTATAGGCCAGTTTGTCACTTTTAAAACTGGACCTTCATCTATTCAATTGCTTGTAACTTTACTTCTTGAGGTCACATTGGATTCAATGTGGTGTCATAATGTGCAGGTTTAGATAGTGCATCTATTAAAAAAAACAAATTTACCCCCATATTGTTCAGTTTAGAAATTGTGATTATTTTTTTCAAGTGTAAGGATATTTTATTGGCGCAGTATATAAGACAAGAGGAACAACTTGACACGTTAAATTAGTGCGCACAAATGTTTTGATAATCATGATCCTTAATCCCGAATCCAAAAAAATGCAACACTAATTTTGGGGATTATAAATTATCCTGTTTTTCAGAATGAAACATAGCCAAAACCTACTCCTTTAGTTGAAACCTACTGGCAATAAAAGTCAAGTTTTATAATTAACAAATTCATGCAAAAATGCATGTTTTCTAACAATTGCAGTCACAAAATTCAAATGCTTGGCAGAAGTCTATAGGTATTCAGACTCGGGTAAGATATTACTCTTAATCTATCAATTTTGTGTTAATTTTTAATAATTAGTTATAAAAGAAAACAGATATGTGTTTGCTAAAAGTAGACTGATAATAGCTTGATTGTTACAGAATACAAAAACAAATCATCCTAAAAACGTATGTTTTGGACCCTGATTGCCCAAAAATTGGTCAAATTAATATTAATATTTGACGTTTACTTTTTTGAATTTGTACAACCAGTTCAAAAGATATGCGAGTTTCAAAAACAATAGTAAACAAAAAGAAATACTTCATATGTTTGGCAATATCTCAAAATCAATATTTTCGACTTCCCACTGATTTTGCTTGATCACATCACATTTAAGAATGATTCTTACAGGCGTAGGATCCAATGTATTCTCATCCAGCAACCCATAATGACTCCCATAGAAAGACTGACGGATAACAAGATCCACACCGTACCTGGCAGAGAGTCCCAATTTGTCCAACCATCTGTAAGACACAACATCATATTCTGAGAATTTTCACTTGTCAGTTAAAACCACACTATTGCACGGGACATTGCAGCATAATAATTATAACTCATCATGTTCACCAATCTAAACTAAACATCAGGAGATGAGCCTGGTTACGTCCGTGCCGATTGGAGAGTCAACAAGGAGTGACGTATTTATCAAAGCACATGGAATACATCACTCCACGGCGTTCAATCGAAGCAGGGACCATACGCCGTTCACTTGATAAACGGGTATCATGGCTTAAGGCACAATGATCAATATTCAATTATGCAAATGAATTATCGTCACAACACTATAGCCCTACTACATACAGGGTGTCTCTAAAAAATGGCACGGGAGATAGTTTGGGTTCATTTGCATATACTTGCAAAGAGATAAAGCGTAACATAACTCATATATAAATCAGAGTTAGACATGATATGTATAGGAGAAAGGTGTAGAGGCTCTGTGCCTTTATAAGGCCGGAGGTGGGGCAATTGGTTTTATAATGCTTTTCAGTCGTGGTTTATTTTCAGATTGTCATGCTTGTGGGGTAAAAAGACATCCGAAATGAATCAAAATCCCATATTCCCTGTGCAACATGGGCCCGGAACATGAGACATACTCAAAAGGAAGTAGTCATACCCTCGCTAACCCTCGCTAAGGACATCACGTTCAGCTCCAGAGTCACTAAAAACGTTCAACTCCAGAGTCACTCAACTCCAGGGACGTTCGACTCCAGAGCCACTCGACTCCACGGACTTTCAGTTCCAGGGGCTCCAAGGACGCTCGACTCCCAAGCCCACTTTCGATTTCGGGGCGTTCGACTACAAAGCCGCTCGACTCCAGGCACGCGATATTTTTTTATCGTTATTTTATCTGCTAATGAAAAGTTTGAAATATAATTAACTGCGAAAATGCATTACTTTGTGACCGTTTCTGGAGACGTGTTTATTACTAGTATGCTTAATCAGAAAGTAAGAACGAAACTTACAAAAATCCTCCTGCGTAAGCGTCCGAATATCCCGCGTAACCACCGCCGGAAACACCTGCCGTCTCACCAAGCCACGATTTGGGTAAAGATGGGCGATATTTTGCTATGAGTTGTTGAACTTTATAAATCTGTTTCTTGAGTGTATTCATCATCTGATAATCGGTTAAGTTATCCGGAGTGACGTATTTGCTATTAACGTAATACGAATGCCATGTAGTTGCTTGAGTTGAGTTACCACAAGCACGCAGAAAACTGCAATAGGAGTATATAAAGTAGGTGCCTCAGGCAAAACCATTAAACATTACAATAACGTTAAACAACCGTTAAACATACACGTAAATAACCGAAAGGGGGTACAGAGATGACTTTCCATATTTTTATTATGTCAATTGTTATAAATTGTAAGCACCTTTTCAAAAATTCCACGGCTTCGTCTCCGACTAGATCATTTCCTACACTGCTCAGATTAGGATGAGTGATATCCGGTCCGACAAGATACGAATCCTTAAATCCTCGCTGGTTCAGCAGTTGACGCAGAGTTATGAAGTCCTTGGCGAGTTGATCTGCAGATATTGTGATGTTTGAATGATGCTTGATGTGATTTGGTTCTAGAACATAGAAATCAAGACATAAAAGAGAAATGTGATAAAACGGATTTCTCGTCGAGTTCGCAAATGTCTTGAGGATTCGTATCAAGTTAAACAGCAAAATCTTCTTCTCAAATTCCTTAGT
Source organism: Amphiura filiformis (assembly GCF_039555335.1). Lineage (NCBI taxonomy): Eukaryota > Metazoa > Echinodermata > Ophiuroidea > Amphilepidida > Amphiuridae > Amphiura > Amphiura filiformis. The sequence continues at coordinate 165,411 of NC_092647.1, read as the reverse complement.
TTTTTCATGTCTGTTACGCCTAAGGGATTTGGTAAAGGGATTTCCCTTACGCAAAAGGGATTTGTTTGGATGTTTCGCCTTATAAATATTACAATAATGTATAGGCGTGGAAGTACATAGTTGGCCTATACAATATTGTTTTCAGAATATTTAGATATAGATAGAAATCATTCTACCACAGTCAACACAATAAATAAGGTAGCAGCTGTTATCAAAGTTCTTTTTGTAAAATTCAAAAAAAAAAGAAGGTTAATTAATGTAGTTAATGTGACTCTAACACCCCCATTGTTCTTGGACTTGAACATTGTTAACAGTTCAATCTATAATTTATTGGTAATTGAACATGTTGACTTCTCTCACTACCACTGACAATATAGCATCTATCTACTCACCATTTCCTAATTGCCATCCAGCAATTTGAAATCCCTTCTTCTTAGTATATTGCATTAAAAGTTCTGCATTGGTTGAGTCCCACTTACTTCCCCGTCGAAGTAACATGTTTAGATCAAATAACACATCCCATCCAACATCGGAAGCGAACGTATTGATTTTATCCCAGTCATCAACTGGAAATGAATAGACATAGAAAAAATAATAATTCAGAAATGCTTTCTTATTAGAAACCGATGCTTGGTCGATCCTTATTATTTATGAAATCAATTAATTTACTATTAGTAATTGTGATAAAATATTAATTTGTGCCTGTATTGATATTGTCCAATATATATTTAGCGTTAATTCTGATTAATTAGTTGACAGTTCATTGATAACAAGCATCAAAGCAGCATCGACGGTCGATCCAAAGATCGAACAAAGTTGTTTCTGAAGCCTTAGGGGGGAGGACGCAACTTAAATTTGGTCGTATGAAAAAACTTTCAACCACCCCTATGTAAAACCCAAAACATTTTGACCCCCTTTGAAAATTAAAGAAAGCTGAACCAAATAATGGGACATCTTGACCCCTCTGAACTGGGCATTACTTTAAAACTGTCCGAAACTTTAAGAGCAACAAAGCTGGTAATATTCATCTGTGATTATTGTATTATTTATAATAATAATTATGTAAGTATTATCCAATCATTCCGTACTTTTCATTTAAGGTTTTACTTTTGTTGACTTGCACGATGTGTTTTGTTGCGCATATCCTTTAGTGAACTCGGATAAAAGGTGTTTTTGGCCTTGAGCTTTCTACATCGTAAAAACATGTGTGCTTCCGCAACAATTCCAACTTGAAAACAATTAAAACATTTACATGTTTCTAACGTAAACAATGATATTACTTTAAAATAAATACAAGAAATACTACTTAACCAGTCATAGTAAAATTAGTTCTGCAATCTGGACCCTCGCAACCGATATCTTCCTTGTTCGCCTCTGTATCGTTAAATATCAGGAAGTCGGCATCAGTTCCACCGAGACGTAGAATAGCAGGAGACAACGCAATCGCAAGATTCTGCAGTTTTGTTGAGCTGATTAAAATTAGTTAGAAAATGAGTCAATGCCCGAGTATGGCATGGGGGGGGGGGGGATTCGTGTCATGATTGAGAATTTGTTGTGTCCGTTTCTGGATTTGGTACTCTATAGGCATTGACAAAGGAAGATTTTCAACATGGGGGGGGGGCTGAAAATGAAAAAATCGGGGGTTCTCGGGGTCAGAAAATATTCCAAATATATCACAAACACCCATTTTCCCTCTATTTTATCACAAGTTTTTTACCTAGGATTATGGGGGGGGGGGGCTTAAAGGTATTCCAGCCCCAGCACCGAAATTATTGAGGAGACTGAGCCCCCCAAGCCCCCCTGTTCCGAAACATATGATAGGGATCAGATTTCTTCAGAAGCAATCCACATAAACATTTCTAATTGGGACCATTTTTGAGGTCCTTTGCCAAATGTGAGATTCTGAGGAATAAACCTCCTTGAGTACCACAAAAAGACTTAGGAGTGATCATTATATTCTCTAATAAACTTAATCTATCTATATGAAATTTTCTTACGGCATTCTAAAAAATTAAAAAATAAGACGAGAAGGGACAAAAAACAAAAAATAATGTTATACGGCCTAATATCGGCGTTGGCGTTACTTGGCATCACTAATCAACGATACGGTAATCCTATTTCCGTCTTTAACTGTATAAGCCTTTGTCTGGCGTCCTATTCTTTGACGGGATTCGTTTCCGTCGTGTCCCAGACTGTCCATAAATTATTGCAGACTTTGTAGTGGATGTAGAATATTCGATGTCAGCTATTCTCACCAGGTATCAGCCATAATACTACGAGAAATGGCTCATATCCAACGGTACAGCGCATTAGCCTCCATTGAATATCACATCTCAAAAGTTACAAGTCTCACGGCGTTTTGTACCCAATCGTTGAAATACCTAAGAATGACACATGTCGACCGCCTCTTGCATACTGATGGCTCTGAAAAGAGCCGTTCACCGATGATGTTGACTTACTTGAAATCAAAGTGTTTCCATCCCTTTCTGATAACGTCCAAGTCAATAGCAACTGATAAAAACTTTCTATTCGTAACGTGTATAATCTGGGTCGTGTTAATGTCGAGATTCCCTGTTATACTGAAAAGATACAAAATAATGAGAAAATATTTAATAATAAGCAATAGATTTGGACTCATTACATAACTTTTGCCCCTTTTTTCTGTCTCGAAAAGCTGTTTCTAAGGCTGAGAAAAGAGAAGGGATCCGGGGTTAAGATATAATAGCGTTAGGGCTTCGGGTTAGGGACCGTTCATAAACACTTGCTTTTTTTAACCCTCCTAAGGGGGGGGGGGACTGAAACAAATGACCACAAATTTTCCTGGAAAAATTGACTTTATGCTTTTCTATGGGGTTGACCCATAATTTTCATGTCAAAAGGGGAGGGGGCTGAAATTTTGAGGTCTGTAAAGGGGGGAAATTCGCGATGATTTTTTTTTTGCATCAGGCCCCCCCCTTACAAGTGTTTGTGAACGGTCCCTTAGTAGGCCCTATATCATTGTTTATGTGCGAAATGTATTTCTATTATTTCAAAATCAAGAGTCCTTAAAATTATTCAATACTTACTTCTTTTTCGTCAAATTGAGACGAGAAGGTATAATATCCATATGTGACTCAACTTCTGTGTCTTTGGGTATCGAACGGAATACACATGCACTGGAAAGCAGTACCATCATTCCGAAGTTGGCCAAGAAGAACCATATCGGTCTAGTATTATATTTTCCAGCCATATTCAACGTAAGGTCCTATTCTATTTTTTACTTGTCAAACTTAGCACAAGTTCCTGATTGGAAGCATCGAAAAATGTTTATTTGTTACACTGAGCTGAACCATGTGTAGAAGTCTATATAGCCTTGAAATAAGTCGAAAATTGGGTTATCTGTAACCGGTAGTGTCGCATTGTAAGATTTGGCCATGACAACTAATTATGACCCATAAAGACAACTACCGCTACCCACAAGGCCTAGCAAAAACGTAACATATTTTTTTGTTTCAACTATTCTTGTATTGTTTTGTTTCGTTTTTATCTTACCGTTTTTGTTTGTTTTGTTTTGAGATTAATTTGTAATTAACAATTTGGCAGCAAAAGTGTGACTGTTAAAACAAAAACGTGAATATTTAAACAAAATCTAAGTTTGTTCTGGCCTCCCAACTAAACTGAGGTATAAGGTAATTTTAATTGATTGTATACGCCAGTTAAGCATATGCCTATTAAACGTTTTGACGTCACAGAATATATATGATTTATTACATTACATTACATTGTCGTTAAGGATACGCAAGTTTTTAACGTGAAGGTCAAATGCCAATTCCGATAGAGGAAGCCCGTCACCCTTGAGGTTAAGTATTCACATTGCTTTCTTGCCCTGTGGGGCCATTATATATTGGACCTCCGTTATAGTTATAAGTCCTCACTATGGGAGTTTCCGGCCTCAGCCCAGGCGGGCTTGCGACCTTAATTAATGTTTTTGTTGATAATGGGCCCCAGCCCATCACACAAAGGACGCAACCCTAGGGATGAGGCCGGAAACTCCTACAGTGAGGACTTGCAACTAATGGAGTTTTTCAGGCCAAGCCCTCTATCGGGAAATAATTTCAAATTATAGTTAAAGCTTGTTAAGGGCGTACTACACCCATATATTGGTTTGATTGGTCTAAAAAAATATTTTTTCATTTATAGCGAGGCGATATATGCACGGATCATGTGAAATAACAAAAATTTTAAAAAATAAATAAAAAAGGTGTTTTTAAACCATTGTATATAGTAAGTCATTTTAGCCCTATATATTTTTTGTTTACCGTATCCTGGTAACTCAGATGCGTGTTTCATAACAAACCATAATTTATTCTTTTCAACATGTTCAAGTAGGGTACATGAATAGAATACATTAAATCCTTTGTTATACTCTCTATAGAAAATCTAGTGGTGCTTGCAAAATATATAACACTGAATAAATTAAATAAACACTTACACAATAGATGCATAGTCATTAGTCAATTTGATATTGATGTTGTTATTGATGTGTTGTTTAGGAGAAGAAAAGGCTATTAGGTCACCGTATGTCAGGTTATAGGTCAATTGGTTCAGGTCAAATTTAAGCATCAATTTTGAATACACATGTGAGAGTCTGTGATACAAAATGTATCATAATGAGGAATAATTTTGATATTCTGTCTTTAACTGGATATATATCGAGAAGTGCAAGGTGGATATACTAATATACCTTGGGATGTAAATGGTGAGTACAATTTAGAATGCCTAGTTGAGATGGATTTCACAAATAAATATAAAATAGTTACCAAAATCACAAAAGCTAAGCTTACGGAAAACTACCCAATATGGTGGTATAGGTAACAAGAAAAACAACTTTTTTCAAAATTGCTATAGTATGGTTGAAGTAACCTGTTACCTATGGCTTAATTAAGTTTCAGTGAAATAATGTCGCAAGTTAAAAATACAAAATATAGCTCAACATTGAAAATAGAAGCATTTTAACCAGTTCCTTTTTGATAGTTGTGGAGCACCAAGTTCATGAAGTCATAAAAGAAATCAGGAACCACTTATTCCCATTTTACATATCAACTTTATTTCCCTAACGTGTTAGCAACACATATCCAAAATTTTAACGAAATCCGTTGATATTAAGCTTTCCAAAATGAAGTGAATTTAAATCATCAGTGATGTACCACCTTTTGGCTTCTACTTTTAAAAGCATGTAAGCTACGTTGATACCGATGCCACCAATAAAACGAGAAGATTTGCCCTTCATTTTGCATACCACTTTGTCCAAATTTTTTTTGTAATTTCTTCACAAAATGCAAAAAAATGCAAAAAAAAAAAAAATCAATGGGTGTAGTACCCCTTAACGTTATGATTGTTTTTGAGCGCTAATTGCTTTTTTACGCGAATTATTATAAATTTGCATATGATATCGACATACCAAGCGGCAAGAAGCTCCCATCCCATACACCTCAGAAGTGGACCGTGATCGCTACAAGTTGTCCTCAAAACGTCCAATATCATATACCATAATTATACGTACACGTATCAGATTATTTTGGCGTAAATCTTTACCGTAAGGTTACGCCAATTTTTTGCGTACAGTGTAGAGGACCAGGATGATTCACTTTATCATAAAAGTATTTATAGATATCAAAGACATTTTAGAGTAAATATTCTAGTGTAATGAATGACTGATGTAATTTTAAACAACACAAATATTTGTGTGATCCATCAAAACAAACCTTTCATATCAATTCTAAATTTAGTACATCTAAAACGGTTCAAAAGCACGTACCATATGGTCTTTTCAAATGTAAGCACCCTAATAAACCATGCCGAGTGATTGCTTTCTTTCTTTTTATGTAGATCAAAGAAATAATGTTTCCATTTATCAGAACCAAATGTAGTACCGATCAATATCATCGATATCTTGATTGTGGAACGTTATTTTGGACATAAACTATATCTACATTATTTCTCAATTCTGCCATTCGCTATCCCACTTCAATTTCACTCCAAATCGAAGCTACTATATATTGCAAAACCCAGGTTCTTTCGCCATCGAAATTCCAGGCCAATAGGTTTGTTTATTATAAGAACCTCATGATGCGGGCGGGGTGACGTCACTTTATTGGATACAATATAATTGCTCTGATTGATCAAGTGATTTTGTAAGTTCTTCCGTGGCCTAATTGTCTAGCGCTCTGGACTATAAATGCTTGCAAACCCGGGTTCGAGTCACTGTGTGGTTAAATTTCTTTTTCTTTTTTTTTCTTTCTTCCCTCATTTTCCTTCTTTCTTTCCTTTCCCCAAATTCGATTTACAAATGTGAATTGTTGTTGTCTACCAAAACAAGTTTCAGAACGTAAGAGGCTCCGAAGCTGACAAATTCCTCCTTTCACCTAATAACATATAATAATATTTCAGAAACACACAGCAATATTATACCCTAATCACACTGTGTATGTATCCTAATGGAAATACGATTCTAGATTTGGCGCAAAATATGTCCTTGCAAAGCATGACGGTACCACAGCGAACTCATCTGTTTTCAATGTAACCTCAATTGTTAACTATTCTTATCGCTGTAGTTTATGATAAAGTCAAAAGGTTATCGAAATAACACCATGAATACAATGAATGGCCTGAACGAATTGTCTGTATGCTATATTGATCAGCATGCAGGACATTTTGCAATTTTGACCCATATACCCATGAACACTTTGGTATGCATTTTTTTCTTAGTAAAGTATCCACAAAAAGAGTCTATTGTTGACAAATAAAGGAATCTGGCAGTAGCTTGACATGCTTCACTAGGCCCGGAGGCATTTAAAATTTTTTTATTTTGAATGGAATTATTTTTTATTTGTTCGGGTTTTGACAACAATGGATAACCCAAGAAATCCTCTATTGAAGCTTATTTCCATTGGGGTACATTTTGAATACCGGGACGGGTTGGGAACAGTCAGGGGTTCACACACTACTCTTTTCGAAACTGGCTGCGAGATATATGTACAGGTATGGCTCTCTGCACATGGGACCGACGGCTTAATGCCCCCTCCGAAGGACAGAGTACTTTCATGATTCATTTACGCAATTCTAAATGAACCATTGGGAGAACGGAAGTCTGAATTTAATCTACAGAGGCTTCCAATTAATTTCAGACTATTTTTTTTCCAAGTCAATATCCCAGCAAATTGCCACCGCCGCACACCGTCGACGTCCTATACGATAAATATAAATTTAATACTCCGTTGGTGAGCGACGGGCGAGTGGTAGTGAGCGACAGGCGAGTGGTATTTCACTGAACGCAAGAAAAGGAGTTCTATCTGATTGGCTAGCAATCGATCGCTTAGGTCGCTCAGTAGTCAACTACAAACTCATGCATTCAATTCGATTGAAATCGATTATTCTATTATTGACGAAGATAAAGAGCGTGATAGTGTGTCAATAATGTACATTGTATTGCACCTGGTTTTACCAGCATTCCTTTATAAAATAATTTTCTCAAAGAGTTAAATATTATCAAAATTTTTACCCAGGATTTCAAATGTTTTACATCAAAATTGCAGTTAAACATATCCACAGCAAAATACCGGTCCTCACTAATTAGTACATTTAATTTCCAGTTAGTACATTTAAACGAAACCTGTGATTTACGTGACAACAAATAAAATTTTCTTACAATAGAAATATCATATGGGATACTGATATGGTAGGCCGCAACCGCCACAACGTGGAGCTGCTACGCGTAGCTGACTTTTTGTTCCGTGGAGCCAAATTGACCAATCATGTTAGAGTTTTTCATTACTCGGAGGTAAAACTGACCAATCAAGTACGACTTACTCATTACGTGAAGCGAATTTAGTCATTAAGAATTTGCCAGACGAGCTTCACGTAGTTGCAAGATATCCTCGGTCACGATAGTTATGATTCAAAAAGTAATTTATGAAAAGTACGAACCGACTTATTATTAAGATGGACATGCACTCACAAGAAACTCATACAGTATTGTACACAACTATATAGCTAGGCAGAGTGGTGGTAAACCATGCACACAATTCTGCGATCTGCAGTGTATCGCCGGGAGCTGATTTGTACATCTTGCGCGGCGTGGCCTGCGGAATTCGACTTTCAGCAAACCAGTTCGGATTTACTTTATATACTAGTAGTAGGCCATACATACTGTAGTTACGGTACTGCCCGTTTTCCTATACACAATACTCAGTGCGCTCACCATTGACGCGTGACCTAGTGTATGTTAGAAGTATTATGCCATTGCCTATATGACGTCACTGTGTAAAAAATAACCAGTCAATATTTAAAGTATTCTCTGAAATTCTAGAAAATATAGTTTTGTAACATTTCCTAAATTTTTAGCTAATTTAGGTGTTTGGAAATATTGGTACTTTTGTGTTTTAGGAAGGATATGTAAACGACAGATAACACCAAAAAATATGAACAAATTATTTCTAAACCGTGTTAAGTCTGCAAATCATTATGCTTCTCATTTTCAAGAACGCTGGTTAACAATAAGCAGACTATTGTCTCATTTCGTAAACAAAAGCCCAGACAGTTACCTTGCGTTCGCTTTATAATCATTCACCCAACTGAAACTATAATACCAGCTCATTGTTCATTGCACAGGTAAAACAGACACAAGTGCAGTGTGTATTTAACCAGAGAAGATCTGATGTAACATAGTTGAGCTGTTTTCATTGAGTGTTATCTTGGTTTAATAGCTTTTAATGGGGTTTAAGTCCTTCAAAGGTCGTGGTGAATTCTACTGTAGACATGACTGCATCATGATTATTTTAAAGTCAACAACATTCAACAATATGATCACCGTGATAGTATGACAGTATCAGTACCGTGGGTGTCAGTGATCCTGGCCTGACACAGTAGACAAACAAACAAACACGCCACACACATGGCACATGCATGCAAGGTAACATTGACTATACACTAATCAAACAATGGTATTGATCCTGTACAACTGTTGGTGGTTTATTTACATTCGATTCATTTAAAATCCACATAGTAAACATTAATTTTGGCAAGAGTTTTCTCTCTCTGGAACGATGATGCATCAACTGGCTCCGCGTAATGAAAAGATCTAACATGATTGGTCAATTTAGCTCCGCGAAGCGAAAAGTAAGCTACGCGTAGCAGCTCCACGTTGTGGCGGTTACGGCCAGCCATATACTGATCATGCGAAAATCGTAAAACATAGAATAGAAACAGTGTGGCTGGCTCTCAAAATCTCAAATTGTATGCATAGCCTGAGTCGCACGGCCTATCTCGAACAAAATCACCATGCGTAGTTGTTGAAAAACGTGAGGATTTATCGTACTACCACGGCAATTCTTAACACGAAGATATAGGGATGATGACGGTGTGCGCCGGGAATTGAACCCGGGACCTAATGCACTATGCACTAAAGGCAAGAACCCTAACCAGTGCGCAAGTGTCCAGTGCGCCAGTGTGCAAAGGCAAGTACCCTAACCAGTGCGCTGAATTGCGCGCATATGTGTAAAAAGCAGACTTAAGGTGGTACTTTACCCCTTGATAAATGCGTGACTATTTTGGCATTTTTCTTAAAAACTAATACAACACTGATAACAAAAGTTATGTATATTATAGGGACAAGGAATCCAGTTACTACACTAGAATTTCACTGACTCAAGACAAGTAGTTATTGATTTATTGATCAAATATTGGTTTCCCCTAATTTTTGACTGTAACTCCACAACTGTTGTCTGTGCTGAAATAAAATTTTCAGTGCAGTACTATAATATATATATCTTACTTGTCACCAATGCGCTATAATGTTTGAGAAAAATGCAAAAATAGACACAAAATTGGCCAGGGGTGTAGTACCACCTTAACCCCACTTAAATTACCCTTTTTGAACACATTAACACCAAAAAGTGTTTTTCCAAATTGGGACCTTTTATTTGAAAAATAGCAAAACGTAAACCTCTTTGAACTGCGTCTCATATAACACAGGCGATATCATTATTTTAAGTGAAACGCTTTACGCCAAAAATAATGATGTCGCCCGTATTATATGAGACGATAGATGCACGACAGCGGCTAAAACAATACCTTTATTCTCATTCTTAAACACTTCAGTTCAAATAAAAACACCATAAGTATTACAAATTTTAATCAAATTAAAACATACATCTTGTTAGGAATTACCTACGGCTTAAAATCGATCAATCCCGTTGTTGGGATGGTCCAATACAATCATCCCCCAATGTTGACGTCTGTATGTGGATTTCTGACCAAATTAACCTCATTCTTGATCTTTTTACTGAGCCACAAAAGTACAAATTTTGGCGCGAATTTATTCCACTTTTGCACCATATTTCATCAGTTTAGCTTCAATATGCCAAAAACAAAATCGCCATTTGTACTTTCATTAAGTTATTCTTTCGTTTGCATATTATAATTTTACGGCAACGTTTATTGGTAACAGCAGTGAGATTTGCGAAATGATGACCAATTCTGGGACGTTTATAACATGCAGTAACATTGGAGTCTAATGATGACCAATTCAGAGACGTTTATTGGTAACATGCAGTAACATTAGCATCTATTACAAAGAATGCGTAACATAATGGTGGTAACGTTATTGGTTCATGAGGTGATAACTCTTTTCCTTTCATAATCGGTAGCGTGTCTTTCTCGGTTAGCTGTAGTAGTTTGCCGTTCAAGTCCACTTCCCTGTAAATTATATAAATTCACAAAAACACGAGTCAATTATGTTTAAGATTATTTTGGAGACGAATATTTTTCGCACAAATGTATCTATAAATGTCTTCAAAAATGTAAGACACGACATCCTTTTTTGGTCCTATACCGCTATCGGTGCCCGAAGAGGTAGATGGCAGTTTTTGTTCGTACACTGAACATTTGCACAGTGCATTATTTTTTTATTTAAATGATAAACAATAACACTATGCAACTGTTAATTATTATGCTTGATCCAATTTATTACATCTCCAGGGAGTAATGTTAAGAGCCATCCGTACCTAACCGGGCACCGATAGTTCTATAGGATCAAACTCGATGTGGTGCCTAACTATACCAAATATTTCGTCCAAAAATGTCTGATTTGCTCCCAGGGGTTTGACTTGATTCAGTGGTTAATTATACCAGGATGTGCTGAATTATTCAGTTTTCTGATACTTTTTGTTTCATCCATTTTGGCAGGGGAAGGGGCAATCTGCTACGGTTTAACAAATGTTTTAGGACATGGTGATTTTATGTCTCTGTACACATCAATATTTCAATGTATGCCTCAAATTAGTAGTATATTACTTTGATTAATGTTTAACTTAGGGGCTGTGCAATAATTATGAGCCCCCCGGGGGGGGGGGTAAAATTTCCAAACAGTTCGCCAAAAATCGCTTGCCCCCCCCTCTCGGCCCGCCAAAAATCGCTTGCCCCACCCCCAAATTTTTGAGATCCCAATTTGCAAACTTTAAATGGGCTATATACATGTTGCGAGCGCAGCGAGCATGAAAATTTTTCCGTACGGTTTTCCCAAGCCTTTTATCTAAAAGGCGCCCCAAGAATGTGTGCCAAAAACCGCTTGCCCCCCCCCCCCTCGGCTTGCCAAAAATTGCTTGCCGCCCCCCTTTCAGCTCGACAAAATTTCTTGCCCCCCCCCAATTTTACCCTCCCCAGGGCTCATAGTTATTGCACAGCCCCTTACTTAATATTGTCAACATATGGTCAATAAAAGCATTTTCATCACCTTGGAGGAATGAGTTCAATTACAAAACCAAGTAATTAGACGTCGCCTTATTCTCTCTCATGTGAAAACTGAGTCAAGTAAATGAACCCGCAAAGTGAACATGACATTGTATTAGTTTTTAACTAGAGAGATTGTCTTACGTTGCTGTAATGTTCTTCTTATCATTCGGCGTTAAGAGATATTGAAATATTTTCTTCCCTGCTAGGTCTCCCGTTAATGTCAACAAGATGTGACTCTCCTGTTGTAAGTTTATTACAAACAGGGTGACGTGTCCTGTATTATAATATCTAGAAAAGATACACAGAAAAGGTATTATTGTACCGGCTGTTGCATAGTGACGAATTGCAATTACTTCTACCGTTTGTACCAAACAATGATATTGCATAAAACCCAACTTTAGCCTTCATTTTGGATGTGATTATACATCATGTATGTAGCCTACTATTTATATGTGAGTGCATGTTGCATTCATCAGTTTAGCCCAGAAGTTATAACAAGTTATAAATTGGTAGTAGTTATTGTTATTCACCCCCCCCCCATATTTTACCTTGTTTGGTTGTTTGTGCAGTGAGCATAAGCTCGCAAATCAGGTGATGTGCTGCTAACATTCAATACAATAGGACCAACTAATTGTTTATATAATACAGATAACCAGAAAACCTGAAATACAAAATGATAATCATTAAAGCTGAAACCTCGTATGCTTTTTTGCAAGTTGCAGGTGTTTTTAATAGGATTTGCTAATTGTAAAATTATAATGTGACATTTAACTAAAGTATGAAATATAAAAGCTTCTTTACAAAAATCCTAAAACAGGCTATGACAGTTTAGACGGATACAAAATTTAATAAACTAGTTCATCCGGTAGCTGTGAGAGTAACTGATAGTGATGCTATTTGACCCCTGATTACCCTTTTGACTTCTTGACATGTTCCCGTCATATTGAGGATTCTTTTTACCACTTTTAAGCCCGATTGGGCATACTCTAACGTTTGACCTCATGTCGACCTTTGAACTCGAGTGACCTCGGTTTGATTTTGTTCATGCTCCAGTGATATAGAGAATTACTTTCACCAAGTTTAAGCCAAACAGAGCGAAGTTTAAAATTTAGCCCCTGCATGACCTTTGACCTCGGTTGACCTTGATTTTGTTTCGCGCATATATTCCCCTCGTATCAAGGATCCCACCTAACAAGTTTGAACCCGATCGGACAAAGTTAAAAATTCACGACCTTTGACCTTGACCTCCCATGACTTTTATAACACCCGGTCAACATGCTTTTCCCGATACCTATCAATATCCGAAATATCTGATCGATGCATCAAAGCGCGGCGAAACGCATAGCCGGACAGACAGACAGACACCCACCCAAACACACAGATAGACAGACAGACACCAAGACTTCGCTTATTATTTTGGTAACTAGTGCACCTGCAGCTGTGAGAGCCCTGATGCTGTGAGAGCACTGGCATGATAGCATTTCTGTTTGACCCCAGATGACCTTGGTGTAATTTTTTCATTCCCCCTCCCCTCATACAAAGGATTCCACCTATATCAAGTTTAAGGCCAATAGGGCAAAGTTTAAATTTAGCCCCTACATGACCTTTGACCTCGGTTGACCTCAATTTTATTTTGCGCATATATTCCCCTCGCATCAAGGATTCCACCCACCAATTTTGAGCCCGATAGGACAAAGTTTGAAATCCATGACCTTTGACCTTTGACCTCGGATGACCTCCATATAATGTTTTTCATGCTCCCCTCATACGAAGGTTTCGACCCACCAAGTTTGAGCCCGATCGGACAAAGTTTGAAATTTGTCCCCTCCGTAATGACCTTTGACCTCGGTTGACCTCGATTTTATTTTGCGCATTATATTCCCCTCCTATCAAGGATTCCACCCACCAAATTTGGGCCCGATCGGACAAAGTTTGAAATTTTGACCTTTGACCTTGACCTCCGATGACCCTCAAAACCACATGGCCAACATGCTTTTCCCAATACCTACCTATATCCAAAATTTCAGCACGATGCGTTGAAGTGCGGCGAAACGCATAGCCGGACAGACAGACAGATAGATAGATACACAGATACACAGATAGACAGACAGATAGACAGAGCCCGCTTATTATTTTATTAGTATAGATATAGAAAACAACAACATGCGCTTAATTAACAAGAAAAACGAAGATTAATTTCAGATTGTATGAAGTCGTGTAGCCTAAGTTGCAAAAATAATGAAATTGATATTTTATGTCCAAACATTTAATTCCACACGCATCGATAACGTTTACAGCAAAAGGAATGACATCGAAAACATTATGTGCCCATGGTTACAGGGCCTCGTCAAAATATATTTATTCATACAGGTGTCGGGTTCGAGTTCTTATCCAGTAGTCCATAATACCCTCCAAAGAACGTTTGACGTATGACAAGATCCACGCCATTTGCTGCTGAAAGTCCCAATTTATCCAACCATCTGAAAAATAATTATATACATGTCGATTTCTCTAGAGACCGATGCAATGGGCTATTCCATTTAAAATCCACACTACCCCTGTGGAAGATTTAGCCAAATTCGGTCACAGAGTGAGGATGAGTTTTGAATAGAACAGACAATGTGGTAAACTTCCATATGAAATACTCACTCCAGTTGTGGAAGATATAGGTAACGGACCGTAACGCCATAATACAGAGGGAGTATGGGTTTCAAAATGATTAACCCTGAACAATTACATTTGAAAAACATACTCCCCCTGGGGAAGATATTTCCAAAATCTTCCACAGGGGTAGTGTGGATTCAAACTGGAATAGCCCAATTTAAGTGATATTTTATCAGTTTGTAAACAGATCAGATTTAGATTTTATTTCACCCCAAACATGTCAAATTTGAAGTTCATTGTTAAAGCACATATCGTTATGAATACGGCAGACGGCCGAATCCGGATTCGGCTTTTGGTAAATTCATTTTACACATGCATTACATTTGAATTCGAGAACAAGGGATCGATGCTATACCTATAGAGGGCAGCATATCGATTTTTTAACGGTTGCCGTCGGTGACCGTACTGTGATGCACCGTCAACTAACCTTGTATGCCGCCCTCTTTTGATTACTTATTATGCTGTTATCATCTGGTCTCCGTTAAAAAAATTGATATGCTGCCCTCTATCATGTACAGCATTGATCCCTTGTTCTCTAATTCAAATGTAATGCATTCGTAAAATAAATTTACCAAAAGACGAATCTGGATTCGGCCGTCTGCCGTATTCATAACGATATAATTACATCATATCATTTTTCACAAAGCTGTATACAGTTCTTAATCTCAATTAGACTTGTTTTACATGTACAATCATGGCATGGTTATCAGTTATACAGCATGTCTAAAAAAATTGTGCAAGTGAAAAGCGCCCTCTCTGGTAATTAGAAAATACCGTTGTGACAGGATGCTTACATCAACGTCCAGGGCGTAGTCTTAGCTCTCAAATGCCGTTTGTTCTGTTCAATTTGCTTGTTTTAATCTCGAGAGATGTTTAGTTAAAGACGAAAGGGTAAAATCACAATTGTGCCACTTTTACTAGGGAAGAGGGCTTTACATGTAACAGTGATAGCATCAAGTTTATCAAGAGTTCCTTCGTGAAATCAAAAGAATGCATCAATTACACAATGCAAAATCTTTATGACTGTTTTATTTTGATGCAGGAATGATGATTCTCTTTTCAACTTAAAAGAGATTAAAAGATAAATTAATGTTTCACATTCTGCTGTCAACAAAAAATCAAATACACGTGCATGTCAATGATTTTATCATGGTAAATACTGTTCTCTTAGTCACTTCAGACATGTTAAAAGACAAACAAATATTGCGCACTTATACATGTTATAGGTTAATGAACGCGTATTACTTGTTGGAAGAGATAGACAAAATAATGCACGTGCGCTGATGTTGATACGTATAATGCATGCGCCCCGAAAGGGGGAGTGCATTAGACGCATCAACATCAGCTATCATTGAATTACATGTACAGCTCTCTTCCCTAGTAAAAGTGGCACAATTGTGATTTTACTCTTTCGTTGTTAAATAAACATATCTCGAAATTGGAACAAGCAAATTGAACAGAACAAATACGTGACATTGATGTAAGCATCATGTCACAACGGTATTTTCTAATTGCCAAAGCGGGCGCTTTTCACTTGCACAATTGTTTTTGAGACAGGCTGTAAAGGTTATTGAACTCGGTTGAATACTTACAAAAATCCTCCTACAAATGTGTTAGACAATCCTGGAGCGCCACTATTATATGCACCTGCCGTCTCCCCGATCCAAGACTTCGGCAGGTATGGTCGAGAGGCCTGAATGTATTTGGCTACCTCTTCGATTTCTTTCTTCAATGAGTCCATGATATCAGCATTAATAAACTTATCGACACTTGTATGCTTCCCATTCACGGAATAGGAATGCCACGTGGTTGCAAATGTTGAGTTACCGCAAGAACGCAGGTAGCTAATGCAAAGACAACAAGGAATATACGGTACAGACTCCTTAAAAAATTGTCATATTTCACCAACGGTTCAACTGAAAAGGGGTTAATAATTCACTCAACTATATTCTATTTAGAGAATAAATGTAAGTTTTAGCCACCATTGTGCAGCTATTGTTTCAAATAGCTACCGCTATGTACACTACATTTATCGATCCGAAGTTTTAAATTCACCATGGATGGGCTTAGTCTCGGTCCCAGCCGATTTGTGCTCCTTCGTCACTGAACAAACCGTCTGGCGACAACCTCATAGTACGTCTTTTCTGATTGGCCAATCATCTTCATAAAAAATGTTCCGATTGAGAATTGGCTGTGAATCAGTGATGGGCTTCCACGCGTGCAGCGGTTGAGTGACAGCTATGCGGTTACACACAACGTACTAGTATGCCAGTACGCACTGTGAGTCGCTGACATGAAAGGCGATATCAGACGATTGGCGTCTCAGTGGCTGCTAAGCCAGCGTATATTTTGCGTATGCGGTATCTACAAATAGTGAGGGGCCTACGATATTTAGTGTCGCTTACACAAGTCACGTCTTATAGCCAACTGAAAACAGTTTTATTTGGAAATTCATTAACCAATTTTAGCGATCGTCATTTCGGGGTTGTCGCCAGACGGTTTGTTTAGTGACGGAGGAACACAAACCGGCTGGGACCGAGACAAGAATGGGCTCAGCCATTACACAACAACAAATCAACCTAGATCAACTCCGGGATCAACTCTATTCGCCGCAGAAGTGACGTCATAATCAGATTTACTATCATAGCAATAGAAGAAACTAATTTTTGAACAGGTCGCCCTGCACTACAATCAGATTGCACTCTAACAGGTGCGGGTGATCAGCATAATATGCATATTCTATAGAATTACGATGCAGGTCTTTATCCCTGTTTTTTGACATCTATGGTTCAATGCATAGGTACCGAGTGAACGTTGTAGTGCAGGGCGATATAGTCAAAATTTCATTCCTCTATTGCTATGGTAGTTAATCCGATTAACTACGTCACTTCTACGGCGAATAGGTATACACTTTACACCGTGACAAAAAGATGTCAGAATTCATAGATTTTCACAACAACAACAAATGACTGCTGCAAATGAAACAAAATTATTTAAAACATGTTAAAATTTAGATTGGGGAACCCTGTTACTTTTAATTGGGAGTATTTTCCGAGTGTAAATCGGCAAAATATAACGAATTTCTAGAAAATTAGTTTGTCATAACATACTTTAATACACTATGACAAACCAATTAATTTTACGAGTAATTCGTTTGATCGAAAGCATTTAAATAGTTATTGAGAGCTGTTATTTACATGTTTTCACTCGGCAAGATACGCCAATTTAGACAGTGTGCTGTAGTACCGCGTTTACACGTTTTACCGAATGACACAGGTGGCATGTAACGGATCGACAGTATAACCCTAACTGAACAGAAGGATTTTTTTGCTATCGGACGGGAAAGGAGAAACGAAAAAGGAGAGAAGATCAACAAAGAAATCACTTGGTGCCCCCCGGGATTCGAACCTCGGACCCCTCACATTCCACGTAGAAGATCTCCAGCCTGAAGGCTGTGGCCACGGGTGACGCTTGCCCGGCCAGCGATTACCTGGGTATCAAATCATCGCATCACGTGCAATGCATGCACGAGCAGCGGTTTTAATAGTGAGATTTGGTTCAGTTAGGGTTATACACAATTAGGTGCCTCCATATTTAGGTCTTCATGTAAGAGTCACGAGATTTTTTATATCCGATCCCTAAATTTTAACCCTAAAGCAAAACCTTAGAATTCGTAATGGACATTGGCTTAGGAACATTTTCAACATTAGGGGCGGGGAGGGGGTGAAA
Organism: Amphiura filiformis; assembly: GCF_039555335.1. Classification (NCBI taxonomy): domain Eukaryota; kingdom Metazoa; phylum Echinodermata; class Ophiuroidea; order Amphilepidida; family Amphiuridae; genus Amphiura; species Amphiura filiformis. The sequence continues at coordinate 147,249 of NC_092647.1, read as the reverse complement.
CTTGACAAATGTGGGGGTGCCCGAGGGGGATTTTCCCTCTATTTTATCACAATTTTTGAACTTCACCTAGGATTGGGGGGGCACCAAAATTATTGAGGGGGTGAGCCCCTAAGCCCACATTCCACCCGGTTCCTAAGCCTATGCTTAAATAAACATAGAACCCATTACACGATTTAAAAAAACACTTTACCGTTGTAAGAATTCTGCAGGAACACTACCAGGACTTGGATTGGTTACATCTGGACCAATAAGAAATGATTCCTGGAAACCATGGGTGTCTAGTAACTGCCGTAAACCAATGACATCATGTGCTAATTGCTCGGCACTGATAGTGATATTAGAATGTAAATAAATTTGATCTGGTTCTGGAAATAGAGTATGTACAGATGTAAGTACCTGCTTTTAGTCTTTATTTTTTTTGTCTTGAAGGGTGACCAATAACCCACTTGACCAAACAAAAGGGAGCAGTCGCTTATAAAGGCCCTTCTTTTGATCGCCCATTAATACATATATGTCCCGAGTTTAAGCAACAAGGCGCTGGTGCAGTAACTAATCAGACGTTCGCGTTGAAGTAAAACTGAGCAAGAAATCCGATCGATATATGTGCAGTTGCCATGCGAGTATTTTTTTGGGGGGCTTTGGGGGCGCCCTGGGGTCAAAGTAGGTGGCGGCAAAAACGAAGGGCGGCGGAAGAAGAAGGGGCGGGAAAAATGAAGGGGACGGCAAAACGAATTAGCAAATAAAAAGGGCGCAAAAAATTGAAAAAGCATAATAATTTTTGAAAAACGGTTGCTTTTAGGTCGCTAGCGCCTGAAATCCTTTTTTTTATTATTTTTTTTTGCTCTTCACTTTTTCAAACGACCGTGAAAAAATTGGGTCAACCTTTTCGGGCTGTTAAAGAAGGGGCGGCAAAATTGTTTCTTCTTCAGCCCCCCGGGGTTGGGGCGGCCACGGTACGCCACTGGTTGCCGTTAAAGTTGAAATAAATTGTCAAACTTCATTTCGCAAACTCTCTACTGTCTCCAGGTCAAACGTGCGTACATAGCGCCTCGGTTCCAAGCTGAATTGGAACCACGAAGAAGCACAGGCCAGCTGGGATTGAGACCAACGCTTATGACAAACAGGATATTTAGTGGTCTCAAAAACAGGACTAACATCATGCCGCCTAAAATTAATTGTTTTTAGTGCTTCCTGAATATATTACGGTTTCAAAAAAGAAACAAAGAAATATTTCGGAACTTCACTACATGCATATATCATGACTTTATTTTTAAAATGATAAAATAAATCGCGCAGCGTGAACCTGTAATAGTATCTAGCCCTACTATAGGGCCTTTTAAACACACTATATTCGAGAACCGCTAAAACCCAGTGACCTCTCCACCCGAAAAAGGGGAAGCAGTCACTGGGGTTAGCAGTTCTCTGGATATAGCCAGAATTGATGATATAGCATGGTTTTGGTTCACCACAGTCAAAAGGCCCTATACTAGTAGGGCTATATGAAACACGCATCTTACCATTTCCAAGTTCCCACCCTGTAATATTATATCCTCTTTCTCTCGTGTATTTCAATAATAGCTCTGCATTAGAAGAATCCCATGATGTGTCATTCCGTAGAAGCATATTGAAATCAAACACAATTTGCCATCCAACATCTATGGCAAACTTATTGATGTTATCCCAATCTTCAGCTGTAAAATGTAATTGAACGTGAACGTACAGGAGAAGTGATTTTTTTTAGGAAACGTGGAATGTTAGAAATTTGTGAACGTTACAACAGGCATAATCACAACGAACTTTCGCAAAGTCAATTATGAGACTTGCCAAGGATACTCAATGCGCAATCAAGCGTGTGGCGGGATGTTTTGTGTAAGAGACTGACTTGTGGAAGAGGCGATGCATATGTTGTCGGAAATATGACGGAAAATGACGAACATTTGCACTTTTCTTCCCATTACTGTCATATTGTGAACAGCGAAGGTGTTAGTTAAATACCTTTGTAAAATATTTCCCGCGACTATGACCCATGTTGATTTTGGCTAAGGCGAGTTTGCACATTATCGAAGCTTCGCCGTTAGAACTTATCGGTCACTGACTGACATATGTGACTCAAAACTCACATCACTCGTCACCGCGAAGACCGCCATCGGCCTGAAAATACTCAAGTAATTGTCACTCGAATTCACTATTTTGGCCGCCATTTTGAATTTTGGAGCATTGGGTAGCAATTTTGGAGATCTAATTGACCT